>NW_006263895.1:1659-5377 GCF_000469605.1 Apis dorsata | reverse complement strand
ATCTGAAAAAAAAGAATCTGAAAAAAAAAGAATCTGAAAAAAAAGAATCTGAAATGAATTAAACATAAAAACAATTATATGAAGTAAAAATAAATCTTAAATATAAAAATATAAATTTGATTTTGATATTTTGCAAAATAAATTCGAATATTCATAGAATTATTTTATAATCAAGAATACTGATTTTTTAAAAAAATTTTAATTTTAATTTTGATAACAAACAATTCCTATCATTCATTCTCTAAAAAAATAAATTTTGAATTTTTATCAATATATTATAGTAAGAGTATTAAATAAATTAATATTTTTACTATAATATTAATGATTTTAAATAATACTACGAAAATTAAAAAATATTTACATAAGTAAACTTTTTAGCAGTATTTTCATTAATAAATACTTCAATATTTAGGCTGAAAAAGAAAAGATAGCCAAAAAGGCTATAAGGACCACCCTCTTGCAGTTGTTATAACTGCATTTGGTGATCCAAAAACAGGACCACAATTTCCACAATATTAGTGGAAAATTCATGGGCATTTTATAGACGCAACACTACTTTTTAAAAAAACGCGATTAGTTTTTAACGCAACGCTAAAATGAATGAATTTAATAAAAATAAATTGAAAACTAATATTTCTGTAATTATTAAAGCTCGAAATAAAAGAAATATGCAAATTTTTAATACTATCTTTTAAAAAAATTATATTTTATCACACGATCAAAATTATTAAAAAAAAATCGCGATGATAAAAACGTAACACTAAAACAAACGCGTTTATTATTTATTCGCAACACTAATTATTATAATAAAAAACCGCGTTTGTCCATGATAATTGTAACGTTGGGCCGGAATGTGCATCGGCCAATAACTACTATTACAACTACACACTCTAAAACGAGCATAGTGACAAAGTAGTAACAATGACTTCCCATTCTTTGCATCTATAAAAGATCCAAAAAATGAGAAGCCATTCGTTGCAGCCCTCTTCGTGACAGTTTGTCGGGCCTCTTCGGTCTTCCTTCTTCGGGCGCGATGCCCGCTGAAACTTATAACTAGGCTCGAGATTTCCTATTCGCATATGAAAAAAAAAAAAAAAAGAAAAAAAAAATAGACTAAATCGCGGAAGCTGAGTGCACATGGACGATCAATGGTCATTGCTGACCATTGTCCGCACATGCGCAAAATCTCGAGCTCAACGTTCGTTTCGCCCATTTCGCGACCGCGACCGCGAAATTCGAAAAATCGAAAGCAAGGCCAGGAAACGAGTGATCACCTTTTGACGACCGCTCGTCTCAGCCTCGCTCTCCATCTTTCAAATTTGATTTCCTGAAACAGGTTGCCACGCGAAAACGCGCCTACCCGACCAGAGACTGTGACAACCTGCCCGGCCCTACCTACTTATAATTAACATTCGCACCAGAAAGTATGCTACCTATCCTGCCTAACGCTATATTTAAAAAATGGCAAAACAGGCACACCAACACATTCACTCCACGATTCTCACACATTACACCCGGGTGCAAAAAGCCTACACTAGGGAGAACGTCCCGGGACGCCTCCGTCACCCGAGCTTGATACCACTTTCACACTCTAACTTTACGTACCATTTTCCTGAAATCGACTGACGATGGCTAGTGATCATTGCGTGAATCGCGATAAAAATATATTTTAATTATAACTGTATATTTATGATTGAAAGAATATTGTATAACTTTTAATGAAATGATATTATCGGAGTAAATGATATTTAATGAAATTTATTATAATTAGTAATATTTCATAGACGATGTAATATTGCGGTGATTAAGAATAATGATAATAGTGAATAAATAATCGTAAACGACGCAATTCCACAGCCTAATCGCACGCATACATAATGTGGAAAATACGTCGTGCACGATCACTAACTCATCGTCAGTCGCTATTTGTATAAACTTATGAACTATAGTCATCGTACCCATTGCCTCTCTCTCATCCAAGTAGCACCTGGGCACGTGAGCGAGATCGAGGCAATGGACACGGAAGGGGTTAAATCTGAAAATCCTGAGCTAAAAAAATAGATTAGATTATAAATATTTTATATATCTAGCGGGCTAATGAATATTGAAATATTTATTGAACAAAAAAAAAAAAAAAAAATTAAAAATAAATAAGAAAGATTAAATGTAAAATAAAATAATTGACTCTAAGTTAAAAATTGATAGAAATAACCTCAGGCGATTACTTCATCAAAGCATATTTTCGAAAATAAGGAAACAGTATTCAAATCTTGCTTTGATTCCGAAATCTACCTGTCGCGAATTGTCTTCTTGCACATATAATTTAATTACATTTTCATATACGGAGAAAATAAGCTAAAAACTTTATAATCATTAATTAAAAATTATTTATTTAAGAAATACACGAAACAAGAAATGAAAGAAGATTTTTATTATTAATATTTATTTAAATTAAAAACGCGATGTGCAAGAAGACCTAGCCTGGCTAATAAATAAAACACAGAAAATGTTACTACTCACGGGTATAATAAATACCCGTGGTCACTATGCTCGTTGCAAAAATCTACGTATACAACCAATCACCCGTCGATTCGGACCTTTCGTCCTACGACATGATTGAGTGATCGGAGGAACGAAAATGCATGCGACTCACCATTAGATGTGAAGATTCTCATCATCGATGCTGCTGATGGTCCATGGAAGAATGTCATCGTGAAGACCATCATCAAGTGGTAGGAGGAAGGATGTGGAAATGTCCTTGCCCTCTTCAGAGTAGCACTGATTCTAATTTCGCGTTATCCATTGAAGGATTTAAAAAAACTTTTACGAAACAAACACTGACTCTAATTTCGCGTTATCCATTGAAGGATTTAAAAAAACTTTTACGAAACAAAGCACTGACTCTACTGACCGCATTGCGCGCGGTCACAAAAATTTGCTGAAAATAAAACTGTATTAATAGGAAGGGATGGGATAGAAAAAGAAGTAAAATATTCAAAATATATTTTGAATATTTTCTATCTTTTTCTTTTTCAAGTATTTATTTATGAAAATACTGCTATGAATAAAATATTCTTTAAAAAATAATTAAGAATTTTAGAAATTTAAGTTATTATTATGTTATATTAGAAAAATTACATATATAATTGTTTGTTATCAAAATCTAAATTATAGTTTTTAATAAGATATATCGCGAATTACAAATATTCGAAATTTCTTGCAAAATAATCAAAATTTTATAATAATAATAACAAAAAATAACAGATAATATACATAAATTAGAAAAATCTGAAACATACAAAAAAAAATTAGTGTAGTTCTCAGCTTAGCATCAGTTTTCAAAAACTAATTTTTCTAATATTTTAATAAAATCTTTTTGTAATGTAATATTTATAATATAATCATTTAATTTTTAATGATTTAATGTGAAAACTGATGCCAATTACCGGGTCTCACCAACGAGGAGGTGACTACATCGAGACCCATATAACAAAGAGTAAATGTATAATAAATAATATAATAAATAAATAAATATATGAATAAATCAAGCAAGAATGCTTAAATTTTTANNATAAACAAATAATTAAGTAATTATTTGTTTATTTATAATTAATATAAATATAATATAATATATAATATAATATTAATATATAATAAATAATTAAATAATTATTGTAAATAAAGGTTAGAATAAATTAAAAATTAATTTGATTAAAAA
>NW_006263895.1:0-1184 GCF_000469605.1 Apis dorsata | reverse complement strand
GTGAAAGTTATAAAGTGAAAAGATAGAAATAAAATTAAATTAAAAGTAAAAAGTTAAAGTAAAAAATTAAAAATTAAAAGTTAAAGTAAAAGTTTAAAGTAAAATTAAATTAAAAAATTTTAAAAATTAAGTTATAAAGTGAAAGTTATAAAGTGAAAAGATAGAAATAAAACTAAATTAAAAGTAAAAAATTAAAGTAAATTAAAAATTAAAAGTTAAAGTAAAACTTTAAAGTAAAATTAAATTAAAAAATTTTAAAAATTAAGTTATAAAGTGAAAGTTATAAAGTGAAAAGATAGAAATAAAACTAAATTAAAAGTAAAAAATTAAAGTAAATTAAAAATTAAAAGTTAAAGTAAAACTTTAAAGTAAAATTAAATTAAAAAATTTTAAAAATTAAGTTCTAAAGTGAAAGTTATAAAATGAAAAGATAGAAATAAAACTAAATTAAAAGTAAAAAGTTAAAGNAAAATTAAAAGTTAAAATAAATTAAAAAATAAATAAAATATAAATTAATAAATAATTTAATAAATAAATATATAAATAAATGAATAAACAAATATTAATTAAAAAACAAAATAAATAATTAATATATAATATATTAATAAATATTATAATTTAATAAAAGTAAAAAATTAAAAAATTTTTCGCGATCTTATATAAATTTAGCTAGAGCCTAAGAGCTCCGACCTATCTATTATGAAGGTTCGGTAAGAAATGACCTCCTTCGCGCGACTTATCTCTGTCGCGGTGGAAGGGAGCGTCAGCCGTTACGAAGTCTATCGAAGATATACGAATTTTGTCGATCGTATCAAAATCAGTTTTTTTGAATATAATGGTTAATAGTTTATTAATTTTTAGTTTTTTATTGTTAATTTATGGACTTTATGATTCATTACGATAATATATATAACAATTAACATATTTTTTCGAATTAAAATTTATCTATGTTGTTTTATAATATTATTTTTTGATTTATATTTGTATAAAAATATTTTAAATGATATTTTTATGTGAAAATTTTTAAATTTTTATTTTAATTTTATGCATATAACAATTTTTTTTACAATAATAAAAATTTAACATAGGATTAAATCTAAAATACATACAGAATTTTCGCGAATGGCATAAAAAATGATTTTTATATATATATAAATATATATATTATATATATTTATATTACA
>NW_006263894.1:0-510 GCF_000469605.1 Apis dorsata | reverse complement strand
GATACTGGAGATTCATGGGACTTCCTGTGCGCGTTGCAAGCTGGAAAGATTGCTCTTGACACCTTGTTTTCACTGGTTACGCTAGCACAAGCGGTTCAGACGTTATAGTCGTTTAAAGAAGACGAAATTTTAGAATATTTGAAAAAATTCCATATTAAAACGGCTGTATCTCCGAAGATATTTGAGATACATGGGACTTCCTGTGCGCGGGGCAAGCTGGAAAGATTGCTCTTGACACCTAGTTTTCACTGGTTACGCTAACACAAACGGATCATACGCTATGGTCGTATGAAGAAGACGAAATTTTAGAATATTTGAAAAATTGTCTTATTAAAACAGCTGTATCTCCGAAGATATTTGAGATACATGGGACTTCCTGTGTGCGTTGCAAGCGGGAAAGATTGTTCTTTACTGGCAGTTTTCACTGGTTACGCTAACACAAACGGATCATACGCTATGGTCGTATGAAGAAGACGAAATTTTAGAATATTTGAAAAAGTGCCTTACTAA
>NW_006263893.1:153947-154217 GCF_000469605.1 Apis dorsata | reverse complement strand
AGAGAAATTACGTATGTATGTAATAATATATTATATGTATATATATATATATATATATTAGTTCTTATACTTTTTTTATGTATGAGTTATAATCATGAAAATGCCGCTAATTTTTTCTTTAAAGCTTTTATTTAAAGTATTTTTAATATTATGTACTTTAAACAATAATAAAAATAATATAAATATGCGTAAATTAATGCTAATAATAAATATAATAATAAAATAATAAATATAATGATATGTAAATATTATTTTTGTAACTACTATGCA
>NW_006263893.1:149100-153684 GCF_000469605.1 Apis dorsata | reverse complement strand
AAATATTTTTTATTTTTTTTTACGAAATTATTATTATTATGTATTATTTATTTCTTATTTCATTTATTATTAATTTTTTTTATTTATTATAAAGTTTTTTAATCTAAAATATCTACAATACGCGGAACAAATTTTTAACTTTGTGATTACTACTTCTTTATTTATTTATTTATTATTATTATTATTGTTGTTGTTGTTATTGTTGTTATATTTATTTATCATAATAAATAGATTATGTAAAAAATGTATTATTATATATAATTAATTTAATATTATGGTATATTTATTATAATAAATTTATCATAATAAAATGTTATTTTACAATAAAAATTTAATAAATTTAATATATAATAATATAAATAATAATATAATAATATATAATAAAATATATAACAAATAAATAGGAAATAATATATTATTTTGTAACTTCTAATAACACGTGAAACAAATTTTTGATTTCACATCAAACCAAAGTTTTTTTTGTGACATTATTTTACATAATTTGATTTTCGTCGCAAAGCATGAAATTTTCAGGTTTTTGAGACAATGCTTGTAACGGTGAAAGGTATAAAATGTAAGTCATTGGTTTAATTTGAGATTCCGTACTCTTTTATATCGGTCAATACACTTTTCGCTCTTCGTTTTTTCTATGAGAATGGAAGCGGTACAATCGTCGTTGAGATCAACGTCCATAACTGTCTACGAGTTTGTCTATCGTTCGATGACTTCGTAGGTAACAAATTACTAAGTTATTTACCGAAATGTGCGTTGTCTTTCCTTCTTTTTTGAGATATAACCGTAAAATTTTTTTTTCTGTAATATTTTAAAAAATTTTCAAGAAAATTAATTATATATTACTTTTCAATTATATAGTAGAATACTTAAATTTTTCGTGATTTATAATAATTTGTCTTATTCATATTGTAATAATGAAAATGTTTCATTTAATATTAATTTAAAAAAAAAAAAATATTGATTGTCAAAATATTGAGAAAATTCTTCAAAATTTATATGTTTATAATATTACATTTGAATAATAATTAGAATAGAAATATAATTGAATTAATAAAAACAATAGAAATAATAGAATAGAAATTTTAAAAATAATTTTAAAAAATATCGTTTAAAAAGTTATTTTTATTTTTTAAAATTTAGTATTTTGAAATTGTGTAAATCGTAGAAAAGAAGTGGATTCAATAAATTTAATTTTTTAATATTAATTGATTATAAATCATTAATATTTGTATTTTTAATAAGAATAATTTTTTCTATAATTACTATCTATAGAATTAGATATATAAATTTAAGAAAATTTATAATAGATCGATTTTATTATTTAATAATTTTATTTTTAATTTCTATATATATTAATTTTAAGATCAAATATATTATCAATTATTTTAGGATGAGATGGATTAGGTTTAATTTCATTTTGTTTAGTAATTTATTATATAAAAATAAAATCATGTAGGTGATTCAGGATTATTATTAATAATGTGCTTTATAGCTTGTTTTGGTAGATAAAATTTAATTTTATATAAAATAAATGATAATATAATAATTTTTTTATTATTAATAACTTTTACTAAAAGAGCTCAAATTCCTTTTTTGACTTGATTACCAATAGCAATAATAGCTTGTACACCAATTTCATCATTAGTTCATTCTTCAACTTTAGTAATAGCTGAAATTTATTTATTCCTATTATTAAGATATTAACACACTAAAATTTCATTATCTATATATTTTAATATCAACATTCTACCAACTGAATGTTCTATTATCTAAATTGTGTATTATTTCTATTTGCAAAAATATTAATATATTTATGTTAACATAAACTTTTTCTCATTAATGAAAATTATATTAATTTGTAAAAAAAATTTAATTTCAAATTGATGATGAATAAATCATATATAATATATATCATGACATTAAAACGTAAATATAATGTTAACTATTGAAAAATCAAAAGTAAAGAAATCAGAAAACGGCAAGTGTCCTATAGAATTGAAAAAAATATAATATTGGAAAATTCATTTATATTATAAAATAGAAAGATGAAATTGAAAATTATTTGCAAAATTTATTTTTCATTAAAAGTTTAAAAATGAAAAATAAAAATATAGACGTAATAATGTACTAATAATCTGCAAATTAGAGATTTAATTTTTTGTTTGTAATATTTTTTTATATTAATGATTTTATTATTTACTTTTAAACAATATTATTTTAATTAAAATAATTATAGTAATTATAGTAATTCTATGTAATCGAATTTATTAAATTCGATTATTATTTACTAATTCATAATAATAAATTAATTTTTTTTATATTTAATTAAAAAATTTATATAATATATATAAATAATATAAAAATATAAAGTTAATTATTTTATCAATAAAACTTTCAAAAATCAATAAAATGTTCTCATTAATTCACTATTATTCCAGATATTTACATATATAGAATTGTTTAGATTAATTTATCTAATATATTTTAGTTATTTCAATATATAATAAATATAATAAAAATATATAATAAAAAAATAAAAAAAATTTTGTTTTTGTTTATAGATTAGAAAATATATGATATATATATGATATATATAGAACTATTGTGAAATATGAGAAAAATAATTTTAAGAAATCATAGAAATATATATGTATAAAAATAGAAATTCTTCGTGAAAGAATTATTTTATAGTTCAATATGTGATAAATTTAAAAAATAAAATAATCATAAGATGATTAAAATAATTATTTTTAATATAATTTATTTTTTAAAAATATACTACTGCTTAAATAAAATAATTATTTAATTTAAAATAACAATTTCATTTGAATAAATATTTATATTCTTAATGAAAACCGTATAGATATAATTAAAGTATATTGATTATACAATTAGGAATTATATTTATCCTTAATAGTAGATGTTACAAAATAATCAAACATGTGTAAATTTAATATGTAATTTAATTGTTTAGATATAATATATTATATATATAATTATATATTTGTAATAAATTGATACTTATTGAAATAAATATGTTGTATATATATATTAAAAAGATTGATTTTTTAAATTTCTGACCATATTATTTTATAAAAAATTATTTTTTGGTTATTTATTACTTTATGAATTGTTTAATATAAATTTTGTTTTCAATTATTAATAAAAAATAATTTTGGAAATAAAAAATACAAATTAAAACAAATTAAAATAATATTATTAAAATAATATATTTTTAATAATTTTGATCTATTTGATTTAGTATTATTCTATATTCTCACATTTTTTTTGTTTTTGAAAGAAACATTCTCTTAAAATAGAGATTGCAATCATATAATAATATTAATATATTAATCTTAATTAATATATATTAATATTAATATAATGCATATTGCGTATGATTTAAAAACATAAAATTGTTTTTTATATTTTTTTTATAGAGTATAGAATATATAAATGAAATTCATAAAAAAATTTCGAACTTTAATCTTAAATCTTATTTAATTGTATATCTCTTAAATATTTTAATATAAGCTGTTACATGATAATATATTTCATAATAAATATATAATAGATGTAAATATAATTTGACTATGTAAATTTAAAAAAAAAATAACTGATAGAAAATATATATCTATATTCATATATTCTTTGATTTTTTTATACGTTATATGTTATATTCTGATATTTTTTTTTATAATTTTTTTATTTTTTTATTATATCTGTTATTATAATTTTGTAAAACTTTGTAAAATTTATTGTTTTTATTTTTACTGTAATATTATGATTGCTTTTATTCATTATGAACATAATAAATAAATATTGCACTTTGAAAAAAGCAACGTGTACGTCTTTTAGATATGTATATGTGTTTTTTTATAAAAGCATATATAGAATATTAATTTGATTGTATATGTATACCTCTACTATTTTCGATTCTAGAAAAAAAAACAAAAGTTGATATGCAAAAATTGGATAAAGGTTTATTTATTAAATTATAAATTATAATTTAAATAATTAAATATTATTTATTTTATATTATTTGTTTTTTCATATGAAGAAAGATGGAGAAAAAGATAGCCATATGATAGAAATAAAGCCATTTCATTCTATCTCCATCTCATCATAATGCAAAATAAAATTTCTTATAAATAAATATATATTAGAGGAACCGAAAAGAAATTCATTCTTTTTATAGATAATTCAAAAGTTGTTTCTCTGTTTTTTCAATCAAATGCGGATTTGAAAAATGAATTATATAATTCCGTTTTTTTTCTTGGACAATTTCATATTAATATCTATTTTTCAAATCTATATTGAAAAAATTTACAAACTTTAAATTATATATAAAAATAAAATTTCTTTCCGATTTAATATTTTAATAAATAAATTTCTATCAATCTATCTATTTTTGTATTATCAATTTTTATATTTGTTTTTAGAATTTCTAGAAACAATTTCTAGTTTCTAGAATTAATTTTCTGAAGATGTTTTATAAATATACCAAAATTCCATATATATATATATATATATATATATATATAATAAATGTACAGAATATTGAAGTTA
>NW_006263893.1:146861-148678 GCF_000469605.1 Apis dorsata | reverse complement strand
ATACATTATATATTAATTGTCATATTACAACATATATTATAAATTTAAGAGAGTCACATTTTTAGAATGTTCTCCATACACATATTGAATAGATTGTATCCATGTTATGTAACTTTCTATCTTTATTTCTTAATAGAGAGAAAAATATAATATTATAATATCGTAATTATAATTAAGTACAATTTAAAAATTATTAATGAAATTCCGATTAATCAAGCAATAATGTAAGATAATTATTATGGAAAGTCATTAACATTTTTTTTTTTATTTAATTCGAAAGAAAAACTTATATTTCTTTTATCTCTTTCTTTTATCTAAGAATAAATATTTAATAAATTTATTGAGGGAAAATGAAAAAAAAGAAAAATTATATAAAAATTTATTATATTATTATTATGTTATTATTTATTAATAAATATACACTATTTGAGATATTCGGTATTGTAAAGGTTAACCTAAGTTTTGAGAATTTCGAATTACAAAAATAATAAAACATTTCTAAGTTAATGAATATGAAATTTTTTAATTTTCAAAGATTTTCAAAGTTTTAAGTAATATATCTCTAGTGAAATTTATCAAAAAATGAAATTTCTGAATTCTTGTAAATATTATTCAAAATAAATTTTATTTGACATTAAATATTCATCATATTTATTCAAATTAACTTTAACTTAAAGATAATGGTTTCATCAATATTATTATATTATTAACGACACGTTAAGTCATTAAATCTTATGAAATAAGGCAATAAAAAGTCTTCCGGATAATTTTTCATGCATTATAATTTTATGATCGTTTGTATAATTTACCTTACAATGCGATTAATTTCAACATCGATGCGACTAATTTCAACGTTGATGCCAGTTTCATATACTTGAAGCCAAGGATAAATACAATTTAAGAATCATTAAGGAAACTCTGATTAATCAAGCAACAATGTAAGATAATTATGGAAGATTGCAAGAATAATATTATCGAATAAGATTTCTCGCGAATCCTTATTATCTAGTTTAATTTATAATAATATAAGCTTTAGATTGGGCTTTGATAAAAAGATAATTAAGAAGAGAATGTCATAATGCACAAAGAAATTGCATAAATCATGAGAAATATGATTTCAATTGAGATATCCATCGAAGATTTTTTTTTATGATAATTTAAAGATTTTCATAAGTAAATAATAGAATAGATAATAAAATGATTTGTATTTTTATAATTTTATATATTTTATATAATATGGAATTATATATATATTATATATATACATAATTCCATATTATTCCATGCTGTTAAAATTGCTAAATCATTTTTGTATGGTGTTGACTGGCAATTACCAGTTAGTAATCTCTTGAGAAGTTTTTTATATTTAAATAAATTTTAAGTTAGAGGTTGAAACGAGATACCATAAAGAATAAAAATATGCAAAATAATAAATATAAAATTAAGCATAAATTTAATTATGGTTCTATAGCCTGACACCGTGGATCAGCACTTTGATTGTATGACATTTCCAATCTAAGAAAAATTTTTAGAATTAGGTTTAAGAAAACAGAGTTCGTTATTTCTTAAAAAAATTGATTCTCGAGTGAATGATATTGATTGAGATTGGCATGACTGTTGCATGTTTCGAGTCTTAAAATCATGTTCATATTTCAACATTCTGAAGGATTTCTAAGAAATATAGAATCTTTATAAATATTTCCTTCAAAAATTGTATTATTTTAACCCAATATCATCATATATCTTTATTAAATCTTATCTTAATATATTTCGATACAATATTTTTGAATATTCTTTAGAAAAAAAGTATAAACACA
>NW_006263893.1:143185-146747 GCF_000469605.1 Apis dorsata | reverse complement strand
ATCTAGAGACAAAATTAAAAAAAAAAAAAAAAACAAAAAACAATCTTTTCTTTCATTATCGAAATTGTTTCTTTTTCGAAAAATGTTTTGCATCAAGAATATTCTTTACATAATCAAAATATAAAATGTGTTCAAAAAATTCGGAAACTTTTATCATAAATTATTTCAAAGTATAATAAAATTTATAACGAATTTTATTATTATCTTATTTTAAAATAGAATCTTTTTGTAAATATACATCATTGAAAGTATTTTTCTAAACTTGCTTTTTATAAGTTGATTTCGAAATCGCTTTCAATATTTTTTACAATTTAATGATTAGTTTTTCTTGCATTTTGAAACATTTCTTTTAACATTTCCTTTTTGTTTTGGATATTCTAAAATGAAAAAATCAACTGTTTATCAATTTGAATAATTGATATAGACAATAAATTTTAAAAAATTTAAAAATTAGTATTGTACGTGGCCATGCATTATTATTAAAGCAAAAAAAAAAAAAAAAAAGAAAAAAATACTGAAAATGATTCTAAACTAGCTTAAAATTACGTAAATAACAGTAAATACTTGAAGCAAGAATCTATTTTAAAATAAATTCATCGCATATTCCGTTATATCTAGAAATGAGCAATTTATAAGAATCCTCGAATATTTTTTACAATACTTCTGCAAAAATCTTGTATAATAGAATGTCAATTATTTGAATTAATTGGAATACAATTCGTTCAAATAAAACCACTTTTTGGAGAACAGTCAGATCGAAAGTTAAGATTTTACTTCTTGAAAAAATCAATAAATAATTCTTAGAAAAACAAAAAGTACTGAGATTTTCTAAAGTTTTGAATTTAAAAATCATTTTCGACTCTAAAATGCATCATTTGAATCTTAATGAACAATTTTAATTTTAAGAAGTTTAATTTTCTGTATTGAAAAAATTCATCATTATGATACCATAGATATAAAAATAATTTTATCACAAATATAATTGATCGAACTATTCGAATCATTTAAATTATTGAAATCACTTAAATCTTTTATAAAGAGAAATGAAATTTAGTTATTATTCGAAATGACAAGTAGCTACAACCAAACTATTCAAATTATTTCAACTATTGAAATCATTTTTTAAAAAAAGAATCAAATTTAATCATTATTCTAAATATTATATATCAATAAATGTAACCGAATTATTTATTATTTAATTATTAAGATCATTTTAGTTTTAAAAAGAGCCAAAAATCGATATATTTGCAAAAACAAATAATAATAAGAATTAACCGATTCATTCGAACCATTGAAATTATTTGAATCATTAGAAAAAAAAAAAACTAAAATTCAATTGTTATCCGAAATATCAAATAACAATAATCAATTGAATCATTCGAATCCTTGGAATCATTCAAATCCTTCAAATCATTTAAATTCTTCGAATCATCATTCGAAATACTGTCGAAAAGAGATCGATACGTAATAAGATCTTCATTCAGAGAGCGTTTGTGAATCATGCGTGACTCTCGGAGTGCGTCAATTGAAACGTTTCTTGCATGAATGAAACCTTTAGATTCATTCTCAGTGTCGAATGACAGTAACGACGAAGTTGACATATTTCATAAGAATATCAATCAAAAGCATCGAGATATTTGCAAAATACTATTATGGAATATTATATATTAGTCGTGAATCGATTAAGTATGTATATTCTACATAATACCATTAATGATGATAGTTACATTCCTATCAAATACATTATTATTCTCATTGCGATATAGCTTATGGTATTTTTTTCCTTTTTCTTTTACTTCGAATAAACAACGTAGTATAACATCAGCATTTTAAGCAACATCATTTCCTGGAAGATGGAGATATTTTCAGAAATATGAATAATTATTTTTCTACTTATTTATTTTTATTAGTTACGTTTCTTCTTCCGTTTTCATTCTTGTTCTTTCTTTTCACTAATTGCGGAATCGATTTCCCGATATATTTTATAACATTTTTGTTCTTAAATTTGTATTGAATTTAAATTGTTTCGTCTTCAAAGAAAAATTATGATATTTTAACATAATTAATACTTTATTTTTTCTTTTTTATATTTTTATTTTTTTTTTTAAATTACATAATCGCAATCTTTGAATTTTACAATTGCATATGAATTTTAAAAAAATATAATTTCTTTTTTTATCTTCATTTCTTTTCGAAAAAAATTCTTTTTAAATTATTTAATTATAAATAAAAAATTATAATATCATAGAATTTCTAAAACCATCCAAAATATAAAGTAGAAAATACTTTAAATATTGTAAATGATATATATGGATAAAAAAGAATAAAAGTATGCAAATCTATTCTATGCAAGGAAGAATTTAAAAAAAAGTTAAAATAAGATACTTAACGCAATATAAAAAAATATCTTTTTGCAAAATTTATTAAAGTAAATGAAATTACAATTGATAATACTGAAAAATTACTATTCGTTGCATTAATTTATTGCATTAATTCTGAATTATTAATTCAAAATTAATAAAATATTTAATAGTTATAATTAGGAAAATGATTTTGATTGGTTATGTACATTATTTTTTTCATTTTTTTTTTGTTTTTCATTTGTAGCACATTTTTTATCAAGCCAATTTTATGTAATTCAATTTTCCGTCGGCGTATTGATCATCGGTGTTTTATGTATATATATATTTGTTAAATAAAATATATTTCAAGATTAGAAAATTATAAAAGTTATATAATAAGTTATTATGTTATTATAATTATATATCTAATGACAAACCTAATATAAAAAATGTAATATAAAAGAAATATTTTTTTCAAATTTAAACATCAAAAAATATAATTATTATATCAAATAATATTTCTTTTTTATAAACTATTATATATTTATAAATATATATTTAGTGAATAAGAATCAAAATAATTATAATAGAATCTCCATTATTTGAATGAATAGGGAGATAAAACAGCCAGAATAAAAGAATTTTTGGATAATGGAATATTTTTCTTAGATAAATTATTTCATATTGGAAAATAATGTTTATTTATTAATAAAATTCATTTTTAAAATTCATTATATGAATCATAGCATACACATCAATATTTACATTTTTCTATCTTTAAACTTTTTTTCTGAAAAGTGAAGATAATTTTATAGATAATTTTGAATTTTATGTTTTTGTTTTTTTTTTATGTTAATGATTGTAGATTTCCTAATATATTTTTTTTTCCAAATTTTTTAGCAATCTTACCAACTTTTTAATTTTTTAATTCTTTATTTTCGATTTCGTTTTTAAATAATATTTAATTACTATTTTATCATTTATCAATATCATTATATATCATATGTTTAATATAATTTCGTATTATATTCTATTTCCATTTGCTGTGATAAATAAAGACATTTGTTTATATTATAGAAAATATAATATATAATTCGGATAATAGAATATTCAGTTCAAACAATAAAATGTTTAGATATTAAAATATTAAAATAATAATGTTTGCATAATAGAGGTTTAATCTATATTTATTATAATAAAAAATAATAAATATTTATTTT
>NW_006263893.1:139016-143055 GCF_000469605.1 Apis dorsata | reverse complement strand
CTTTAATTTATTAAGTTATTTATTAAAATAATATTTATTTTTTGTTTATTGTTTATTTATTAAAACAAAAGATTAATTGTAAAAGTTTGAAGAAGAAAACACTTTTAGTTATTTTATTTGAAAAATATAAAAAAATAATTTTTCTAACTATTTTGTTCATTTTGCTTAATAAGATATTTGTTTTTTTCTTGGATCAAAAAATTATCTTTTCATAAATAAATTTGAAGTATTTTAATATCCAGTTTCAGAATTTCACAAGTTTATGTATAGATACTAATTATAAATGTGATGACATTAACTACTTATTTATTCTAATAGCATATTATATTTACAAAGTAAGGAAAAATTTTTTATCGAGTTTTATTGATTAATTTTTTATTTTAATATTTTGAAACTTTGAAACTTTCTAAAAAATAAAAATGAAATAATCCAATTAGGAAAAATTGCTAAATTAAGCAATTATTTAAAAAACAATCGATTAAACAATAATGAAAATTTTGTAATAATAAGAAAATAAAATTTATATATTTATTATTATATATTTATTTATTATTTATAATTTATTATAGTAATTGATATTTCGAATTGAAAGTAATTGCAGCGTCATATGAATTACGTAGCCTATAGTATTAAAAATTTAATATACTATAATATAATATACTATGATTTGATGTATGTCAAGAATTTTGTAATTTTGATTTTTATAATTTTGATTAAACAAAATATCGAATAGGTTCATTGAAATTGAATAATATGAATAAAATTTTATATTATATTATTTTATATTTCATTTTATATTATTATATTAATTTTAAAAGTTTGATTCTGCACTATAATATAATATATAATCTACATTGTATTAAAAATATTACAAAAGATTTAAAAAATTTTATAAATTCTCAGATTTCTTTGCCGAAAAAAAATTTATTATAAATTATCATGATTTCAGATATAAATAGATAAGAATGATATTATGATGATGAGAGTTTTGATCATCTAATTTGCAAAATAATATTTTTTTCTCGAGAAACCAGTTATTCATTTGATTCTTATGCAATTCGCAGTCTGGAATTCGGCATTCATCTTGCTTCCTAATATTCCTGGTACATAATGGGACGATAATGTTGGGATTATGAAGATTGGACATTATCTTCTGATCAATTGAATTTTTTAAAACTATATAGTTATTATGTCAAATACTCATGTACCATATTTCTATTTTATAAGTGTATTTATGATGTTTTATGTTTTTAATCTTTTAATTATTTATTCAATAATATATATTTTATTATTATTTTATTATAATAATTTATTAGATATATTATCGTTTATTATATCATTTATTATGTCCAGGAGCATTTTTGTATATTTAGAATTTAAAACTTTATATTTCTGTTATTGATTACAAATTTAAAATTTTTTAATTATAAAATTGTTGAAATTACAATGAATGTAATCTTAAACAATGAATCGAATTTCTGTAACTTGAATTTTCATAATATCAACAAATTATAAGATTATAATTTTGTTAATTTTTTAGCTTTCTTGTTAAAATCTTAATATGTTAGAATATAAACATATTTTAACTCAAATTATTTATAATATATTTAGATTTATTATTTTATCTCTACAATTAGAATTCAAAATAATTTGTCCTTTATAAATCAAACTTTCTTCTCATAAGTGAAATTTTTATCATCCAAATTGTTATACTCAGAATAATTATTTATGTATATTTAATAATTGATTATTTGATATTGTTTCATATGTTAATTGGATGTCAAAAAACAAAAAATGAATTTTTTTTTAAATCTTCATAATTGAAAAAATACATATTTTTGTATGTTGAAATATGAAATATTGAATTTTTATTTATTAAAGATTTTATTTATAAAATTTTTATAAAAGAAAATCTTTATAGTTATTTAATTATTTATTAATTACATTAAATTATCTAAAGATTTTATTTCTTTTTACGAGATATAAATTATTCAGGTTGGATTATATAAGAATTAAAAGATGGAAAAGAAATTAGCTAATTTTAAATTTAAACGTCGATAAAAAATTTGAATATACTATTTTGATAGATTTTAAAAAAATCTTAAATTTATAATCATTTATTTAGAATATATAATAGGATATATAGTGAGATCTCTATTAAAAACATCAAAAAGCTAAATCATGCTGGTAATCAAGATTTGTAAAGTTGAAAATATATTTTACACATAAAATAAGCTTATTATGTGACAGAAGACTGAATTATTCAAAATAATCAAATGTATTATTATAATATTAAAAATATGAAGAATTATATTCTATTGAATTATAATGACTATAATTAAATATAGTAATGAGATGGACATTTGTTACATTTTTCTTTTTTTTATTATTATTTTTTATTTCTTATTATCTTTATTATGTTACTTAAATTGTATTAAATAGTTAAAAATGTTTTGTAATGTTTTGTAATGGAAAAGGAAGATGCATAAAACTCAATTTCTTTTATTAAAATAATTATTTTTACTTGTCTTAACAAAAAAAAATTATAAATAAACCATTTAAATATCGTAATTTTAAAAAGTGAAAAACTTTTTTTCAACATTTTTTATTTTTGTGATTCTGAAGATGATCGGATTTTAGCAAAAATTATATATCTATGTATTACATATTTATACTTTGTAATTCGAAAGACAAATCTTGTATAGAAATAAAAATAAAAAATTTTCATTTTTAAATTTTGTAACAATTTTTTTGGAAATTTTTTTTGAATTCATTATTATTGAACGTACATATTCATTATATATTCAATAACAATTTACAATTGTTTATAGAAGTTTGTTTTGCATAGATTTTACAAATAACTTTTTAGTTTATTACATTCATTAATATATTTAGGATATTTTTTGAAAGTCCAGAACTCTAAATAAACAAAGACAAAATAAACATAAAATTATTATAATTTATTTATTAAGCATGCAATTTTTTTAGTTTATATTAGACTAAATGAGTCAAAGATAAAACGAAAGTGTTCATTTAATCTATTTTATTTAATTTATCTAAATTATATATATTTATTTAAATCTAATCTAAATATATTTTATAATTTATATTTTATATATTTACTGATTATTATTTAATAAATATAAGTTTCAACTTCAAACTTTTATGTATGAACTTTTATGCTCAGTTTCAAACTCTAGATTTTCAAAATCTACATTTTTAAATAAAAAAAAATATAGATAAAAAATAAAAATCTTCTTAATTATTTGTTAATCATTTTATTTTGTTTTGTTTTATACTATTTTGATAAATAATTCTGATAAAATTTTTATTTGGTTTTGTTCTATATTCCTTCTTTTTAAACTTTCATGGTTGATGCACTGATGCATTGTAACACATTCCAAAATAAAGATTCATAGCGCATAAGAGATATACTAAAAGTATATAATACTGTATATAATATATAATACTATATCCTAATATAAATAAAATGTCTAAAAATGGCATTTTTTTGTAGCTAATTTAAAATTCCAGATGCTATTTCCTGATAAATTTGCAAATTTAATTCATTTTTTTCATTTTTTCTGAAGATACTCAATAGTTAGCTTAGAATGTTGAAATTTAAAAAAAAAATGTTGAAATTGTATATATTATATATATATTATCTATAATATTCTGATTTATGAATTATATACTTTTTACATTTAAGATGTTTAAATATATTACAAGAAAATAAAGAAAATAAAATAAATATAAAAAATAGATATATTTTTTTATATATCTTATAAATAAAGTAATTATTATTGAAAAATTATTATATAAAATTATTAATGAATAATTATTTGAAATTTGAAACGTAGGACAGAAGATGAATTTTAATTTATTATTTAATTTAAATATGTATAATTATTTCAAAAAGTATTTGGATACTAATATTTTGATTTTTATGTTTTATGTTTATAAAACAAAATAAAATAAGCTTAACTTATAATAAAATTATAATTATAATATGATATATAACATGTTAATATATTGTTTT
>NW_006263893.1:135748-138840 GCF_000469605.1 Apis dorsata | reverse complement strand
AATTTTTTTTTAATTTTTAATTTTATTTTTTCTTCTATTTTTATAAGTTAATTGTTTATTTAAAATTTTTCAAAAAAAATAATTAAATAAATTAGATAAATAAATAGCAATTATTTATGAGAAAATTCGTGATAAATTAGATCTCTAAAAATTCGAGATATATAATCAATTTATTTCTAATGATAGAAACAATTAAAAATAATTAAACATTTATAAATTTAATTATATGAAATTAAGATATAAATTAAGAAATAAAATTACATAAGATTAATAGATTACAAAATGAATTAAAAAATTTTATGTTTTATATTTTTATTTTTATTGAGCGAGACCAAATATATATAGTTTGATAAAAAAGAAGAGTGCATTATTAAATAAAGAAAAAAAAAGTTCTAATAATATGAATGGAAAAATGAATATTTTCAGTTAATTTTTATTTGCGTGATTTGTTTATTTCTGAAACTATTGTTATAATATGTAAATATGTATGGAAATGCATGAAAAATATATAGAAAAATCTCTCATAGAGAAAAAAGTGATAAGGTAATTCATTGTTTTTTAAGCAATATGTTATTTCTCGAAAGATGTAAATTATGTGCTTTAACGAAACGAAAAATTATTTATAAATTTGAAAATATATATTTTTTTTATCTTTTAGATGTTTATTAAAACTTTCTTCTTTTTTTGCCATATAATGTTTATTTTAAAAATTAATTTTTTAAAAATAAACTTCTTTTTTATTTTATATATGAAAATAATATAAATACATAACATACATATATATACTTATTTACATATATTTATTTATTTATGATGCTTCTAATCTAATCTTTTTTTCCGATCTTATTTGTACTCTACTAGAAATTGTATTAGAATTAAAAGAGAAATGAATATGTAAGCACTTTTACACTTAAAAGTTTCTCACGCATATAAGATAATGACGATTTAATTCAAATTATTTTTCTTTGAAAAATTCTCTTATTCTCTTCATTATACAATTGAAATTTTAACTATAAATAAAGACTATAATAAATATTAACTATAATAAAGAAACTATACATAATTCAGCGAATTATATAAAAAGATAAAAATACTGAAATATCCTTCATAGATTGTTTTTTATTGTTAAAATTATAATATATATGATCAAAATAAATCAAATAAATCATTTTTCTTTAAAATAAATTATTTAATCTTTATTTTAATTTTATAGTTTCATATAAATTTTAAATATAGTATATAAGAATATAAAATGAAACATGAAATTTTAGATTTTAATATTATGTTGTTAATATTAAGGAAGTAATTATATAAATTATATGTATTGAACATTATATATATAAAATGTAATTAAATTATATATATAAAATGTGAAATATCAGAATATTTCAAATTACGTCAGATTAATAAATGACGAGAAGACATCAATAAAATAAGCAAAATAATTGATCAAAGAGCTATATTTAACAAAGATTTTAAGAAATTATATTGATTATATTATAACAATGAAAAAAAATTTTATAGAAATCAGATATATTTAATATTATAATTCGAATATTGCTTTTGTATTTAATTAGATTAGATGAACAAGAGAAAATAATTTTAATACAAATGTTTTTTTAATTTTTGTAAATCGCTATTTTAAATTATCTATATCTTAACGAAATTTTTTATATCATTTTTTAATTAAACAAAAGTTTTAGATACTTTATGTTTTTTTAATATTACTTTAATATAATTTGAAATATAATAATTTATTAATTTCCCTAATATTTTATATAGTTTTATTTCTTTACAATCTTTAATAATTTTTTATTTGTCTTAAAAAAAGTGTTCAAGTATGCTGTATTTCCTTTACTAAAATGAAATAAAAGATGTCCATTAAATATTGTCCAAAAAATAGTGAACGATAATGAAGAAAGTTATTGTAATTTTCATTTCACTTAAGTTTTAATAAATTTTAATGATCTCATTAATATTAATATATAGATTAAAATCTTGAATAGATCATATATTTTTATATTATTTCACATAATTATCATTTTTTCTATTAATTTCTTCTTGAAATATCAATAGAATTCAATTTATTCTTTTAGATTCAATACCATTAGTGAGTATTAATTATGAGAATTAATTATATTTTTCATCTACATAATATATAATATTGTTAATATTTTAATGATTAAATAATATAAATATTTAAATTTGCTATGCAAAATATTAAATTTAAATTTAATTTTTTCAATTTAAATTCAAATTTAAAGGAGAATTTAAAAATTTAAAATTAAATGAAATAATATTAAATATGTGGAAATATTTTTTATTTATCTATTGTTTTATGAAAATATATCAGTTTTTAACATTAGAATTTTTTTTACTAAATACTATTCTACATGATTTACAGTTACATGATTTTTTAATAAATATGTTTATTGATAATGATTTGTAAATATATTTTATCAATTATCAACTTGAAATAATTTTAATAAAATAATATTTTTTTCATTTTTTTCAACACATTAATTTATATATTTGTTAAATATATAAATTTATCAAATAAAATATTTTTATCGAATATATTTTTATATTTTAGATTGCTCTTATATTATTATTATAATTACATAGTTTTAATTTAACATAAATATATTTTATCGTTTTGCTGCAAATTAATTATTATGTGCCTTTTAAATAATTTTTTAAAATTAGAAAGAGGATATTTTAAGATATTTCAAATTTTTTTAAATCCTATATGTTTAATTTCTATATGTATAATTAAATAAATAATAAATAATGAAAATTAATTAATTCATTAATTCATTCTCTTAAAGAAAGAAACTGATTTATCTTTGATATCCATGCTTTTTTTGGGCTTTCTATTCAGCATCTTCCGCATTTTTTGAAATGCAAATTCCTAGTCTGCTCGCTGAGTTATCCTATAGGCATCGAAGGAGACATCGCATCGTGCATTTACGATCTTACAACGAAGACTCATTCGTAGTCGAATTATGACTTGGCGACCAAGGTCCAAGGAATTCTCTGTCACGTCCTGTCTCGTCGATTCTCATTCGGTTATGTTCAGAAATATTCTTTTT
>NW_006263893.1:129044-135414 GCF_000469605.1 Apis dorsata | reverse complement strand
GAGAGAGAGAGAGAGAGAGAGAGAGAGAGAGAGAGAGAAGATTCATGAATTGATTGATTCAAGGCATCTTTTAATTTTATTTTTGTCGGTATTGGCTGATTTGATCTCCTGATATTCCGCAATGTGGATGCATTCGAGTGATGTGTCACGTTAAACTGATTCGTACGCACGATTCGGTGGAGGATTTTGATATTCCGATGGTATCTTTTCTACCGACAGACGTCTAACTGCGTAGAATACCGGGAATCGTATTAAAATATAAATTAATTTGGATAGTAATTTGAATTAATTACTTGTTAATTTGTTAATTATTCTTTGATTATTGGACTAAATCAATAAATTAATTGCGTTCATATATTTAGTTTTTTGTTTTATTTCGAATTAGAAAATTATTAGAATAGATGTATTTTAAAAGAAAACTTATGTAAGAAATTTTATATAATAATTATAGAAAATCTAAATGTATACTATTCTTTCATACTTTTCTAAAATGATTTTTGTAATTTTCAGAATAATTAATATTTTGAAAATAAAAAAAAAAGAAATAGAAATAATCAAAGTTTTCAAATAATGTTATAAATTTATTTGATCAAAATCTAAGTAATTTCGATCTCAACGATATAAGGAATATAAAGAATGAAAATACAGAAAATATACAGAATGTTAAGATATTCATCGGATATTTGAAGGATTAATTTCAAAAATAAAATTAAAGAGAAATTGCTATACAAAGGACATTCATTTATTAAGTTAAATTTGTAATAATGAAACAAAAATAAAATAAAATTGTGATTTGACAGAGCCAGAACAGTCTCTATTTAATATCAATTTATCAAATTGCTTATAATTTATAATTATATGTAGATATATGAAAAAATATTGATTAAGATTTATAAATTATATATTAAATAATAAATTACCAATTTTTGTCTTTGTTTTGATCTTTAGAATCGATTTTTCAAAGATGATCTATGAATATATTAATATCCTGTATGTTACATACATACATATATACATTACATACATAAATTAGATATATCTTATAGATTAAAAATTTCTTCTACATATCGTATTCTATTTAATATATCTAATAAATAATAAATGGCTAAATATTGTGCAAAATGTTTAATGATAAATAAGAGTATTAAATTTTTATGAAATCAAATCAATAAACCTGTATGTTATATTCTATTACTTTTTCTATCAATAAAAATTTTTTTTGTGTATAAAATATTTAAATTTTAAATATTAAATAAATAATAATAAAAAATAAAAAACAAAAAAAATCTATAAATTAACTACTTTATAGCTTTCGAAAAATAAAAAAAATAACTTATTGTGTGATAACTAGTATGTAGTATATAGAATATAGTGAGCACACTAAATATTATATTATATTCTTATAATATTATTGTATCATATTCTAAGTAGTACTGTGTTTCAATTAATCATTATCATTTATTTACTTTCACAAATAAATTATATATTAAATTTAATATTTAATATTTATAAATATTTAATATTTATAATATCAATATAAAATAATATATAATATATTAATATAAAAATCAATAAAAAAATTTATTAAAAGAAATAAATTTCATGCATGTTTATAATTTCTTAATTTCTGTTATTAACTAATTATAAGTTAGATAATTACCACTAAAAATTACATTAAATGATGCAAACTTATAAAAAATTGTTTAAATATTGAATATAATAATAGAAACAAAGTAAAATTTGTTTCAATTAATTTTACGTAACATAATATAAAAAAATTTATAAAGTTATTTAAATGATTGCATTGTAATTTTAAAGATTTTTACTAAGATGGAAATATATTTATGGAATATATTGTGTGAAAAAAGAATTTTCTTATTTTTATCTTTTATTGATTTAATATTTCTTAGATTTGTTATTATTTATTTTATATTTATATATTTACTATTATGAAAAAATTACATCACTAAATTAAAATATTTTTTTTTAATATTTTGAAAGTATAAATATAAATAATTTTAATTCAGATGTATAAATTCAGTGTCTAATTTTATTAAAAAAAAGAAAATATTTTTAATTTAATAATGCCATATTTTGTTAATATGTAAAAGTTTATGAATGAATATAAAATGAATATAAATGATGCTTTATGAACAATGTTTGCCTTTTTTTTTCTTTTTGTTTTTCAGGCAAAATAGATGATATCTGATACGAAATTATAATGAGTAATTTTTTGTTAATCCAAACAAAATCGAAAACAGTAAGCATTTATTATTATAAAAATTTATATTTTCATATTATAAATATATTATATTGTTCTTTATTATTTTTTTATCTTTAATTCATAATGTTATTAATATTGATTTATGATTATTTTTTATCAATGTTTTTAATTAGTTAGAGGAAATGTTTTTGAAATTATCATTTTTAAATTTTGCATGTTATAATAAATAATTCTTTATAATTTTTAATTACTGATTTTTTATTATTTTTATCTACTACAATTTGCTGCTATATAAAAAAAAATATATCTTGGGTCTTTAATTTTCTTCTAATGGAATAGAATAAACTAAAAGATTATAAAGGCTTGTGAGAAACATGTTTTAAAATTTATAAAATGAAAATTTAACATTTATAAAAATTTAATTTTCAATAATGGAACAGAGATCATTTTATCTCTTTTATATTATTAATATATCTATATTCATAAATTATTGCATATAATTTTGATTAAATAATTGACTTCATAATGGGATAAAAATATTGACTAGGATACTTTTAAATAAATATATTTTTTTATAATCAGTAAACAACTTAATTAATTAATCATATACTATAAAATAAACGTAAAATTTTATTCATGTATAAAAAAAAATAAATTACATTAAAATTAATTCATGATGAAAACAAAAATTTCCCGTGGGATGTCAAGTTAAATTTATTATTATATAATTATATTATTATATATATTATACATATTATTATATACATTATTATTATATAATTATATAAAATTAGCACAAATTAATTTATTTAAAATATTATTATACTTAAAAAAATATTAATTTATTATGTGTGAAAAAATGTTTGAAGAAATCAATAAATTAAAAAAATTATTATTTTAGAATAAATTTTATTTATCATTTGCTATTTGTTGTTTTTTAATTATTTGTTATTTTCATTAGTTAATTAGATTTTCACTTTAGTTATTCTTATTCAAACATCGACAATCATTTATTTTTCTCACTGTCAATATTTGACATTACAAAGATAAATGAAGTTATGAATAAAGAATGATAAATAAACAATTAAGGAATTGTAATTAAAGAACAGGAATAAATAAAATAAATAATAAATATTAAAATAATGTAAAATTTAAAAATTTAATTTTTTTTTAAATATATAATATAATATTGTCTAGAAATTTATTTGATATACATAAAAATTTCTTTTAAATTAAAATTTTCTTTTAAATTATATACTATCTATATTTTCAATAATATAAACAAATGTCTTTCTTTATTACAACAATGAAATTTAATTTAAAATTGATGTTGAATACATTCACATAATATACATATATGTATAATTAATAACGAAAGTTTTCATATGCTATTTTATAAAGAAATTTATTTATCTTTAAATTTGACTTTAATGAAAATAAATATAAATATATATATAGAACACAATGAATTATACATAAAACAATTTATTTTTCTATGGAAAATTTGAATATTTAAAATCAATTCTCAAATTTTTATATTTTTTTCATATTTTATATATAATTACAACAATTTATAAATATTTATATCAAAAAATAGAGTATTAAAATCGGAATATTTTATAATTTAAAATTTTATTATCTCGTATCATTATGAAGATATATTTAAAAAAATAATATTGAAAATAATACTGAAATTCTTTAAAAGTTGATTTTATTCTAAATTAATATTCNATATATAGGATATTTAATTTTTAAAATAAAAAAATTTTTTACATCATTATTCCAATTTTATTATAAATAAATGTATTATGTATATAATATGTATAATATTATAAATAAATGTATTATGTATATAATAAATATTATTATAAATAAAAATATTTTTATTGATCTTTTAAATCTCAAATATAAATTTAAATTGTTCTTAAATTGTTTTTAATTTGTTGCTCAGATTTGAAAATTGTGAAATTCATACCGATAGAATATTAATATATTATTATATTAAATATTATATTATTATATTATAGAATATGTTATTAATATATTCTTGAAAGAGCTTTGAAAAGTCAATTCTAGAGAACGAAATTCAAAAGATATATGAAATTTATCTTTTAAATTTAATTTAATATTAGATGGAGACGGAAATAGAGCGAGATCACTTTGTCTCTGTTATATCATTGTTGCATTCTGTTGCTTCTCATTTCAATTAACTTTAATTGTTTATAATTTAATAAATAAGCTTTAACTGATATTTTCACTTTAATAAACTTTCGACTTTTCAAAAGTATCCTTCAATATTCTATATTAGTTTGTATATATTTTATTTTTTTATATTAAAACTAAAATTTTAATATTGAATCAATCTATAATTATTATATATCAATAATAATTATTATAAATTATTTTCCGTCTTAATGCATGTTACATGTAATATTATTCATTGAAACTATATTTTATTAACTTTTCTTTGAATATATTTTTATAATAGATGATCTGTTTTTCAAACACAATATAAAAAAAAATAACACAATGTAAAAAGAATTAATGAAATTGTCATTCCCGTATTATAGCATATCTTAAAGTCACTTATTGATAACAATTGTATTTCATAAAATTTATATTTCCTTTATTGACGATAATCATAAATAATTAAAAAATTAAGTAAATGGATCGGTTAAACAAATTGATCGATCTCAGATTATTGAAAATTAATTTTCAATAATTAGAAAAAATTATTTGAAAATTATTTTTCAAACTGAATAAATAATTGAAATTAAGTAATTTAATTTACTTAATATAAACTTACTTCTTAATATAATATAATATAATATAATATAATATAATATAATATAATATTCTTAATATAATACTCTTAATATAATATAAAAAAAATTGTTAAAAATTTTATTATTAGTCTTTCAAAAAAATAAATATATCTTATGTTTGAATGAAAGAAACTGATATATAGTTGTACAATTAATTTTTACAAAAAAAACTTAATCTGAGATTATATTTGACACAGATTGAGATTATTTTCGAAATATATGTTGCATCGATAAAATATTTAAAAAAGCATCATTAATTCAAAGAGAAATAAAACTTAAAAAAATAATACGATCGATTCTCGCTAATTGGAATTTTAAGAGTAAAATTAAAATCTTCGTTATATAAAAGTTTTTGAGCAATAAAATTTTTTGTTTTAATTATTTTCTAATAGTGAAAAAATATTTAATTTTTTAAATTTTATAATATATATATATAATATAATGATATATAATATATCATACTTTTCGCAATCATATTTTTAATGTTAAATATATATTTTTATAATTTTTATAAATTTCTTAATATTTTAAAATATATATGCAGAATAATATTATATTATATATTATAAATAAATTAAGAATATTTTAAAATGATATTTTTTTTTAATCTATTTTAAATTTAGTTCGAAGTTTTTTGTTAAAAATTATTTCTTATAAAAAGAAATGTTTGTTATAAATATTTACTGTAAATTAATAAATAAAAATATGTAAAATTTATGAAATAATGACATAAATATAATGAAATAATGTAATGTATGAAAATAATAATTTTTTAAAAATAGTTTTCGGTATTCAAACAATTTGTTGATTAAATTCAGATTTTATAGAAGACATCGGCTCGTTAAGTCATGAATTGCAAAAGAGAATTTTGCAGCTACGTTTCGCTCTGCTGGACATATATTTATGAATCATCATGTAGAAATCCAAACTTTCATACCATCAAATTTCTCTCATAATTCGATCCCAAATTTCTATTATCGTCGTTTCAATAATTATTCAAAACTATCGTGTAATCAGGTTAATCATCAACTATTAGATCATCATCTGATATTAAAATGATATCTTTTAATCCTTAATACGTAATTGATTAAGTGAAATGATAGATCCCAGCAATTTTTTTTAATATTTAGAAAATAATTGTTTATTTTTTATAATCCATTTTTATTTTTTTAAAAAAGAGAATTTAATTAATTTTTAAATAAAATAATAAGTAAAAAGATCGAAATATAATTTTCAAATTCATAAGATTCAAATAAAAAATTTTATTAGATTCAACATTTTTAAAATTCTCAAAATGTTTACTTTTTCTCTACTTTTTTCT
>NW_006263893.1:119416-128623 GCF_000469605.1 Apis dorsata | reverse complement strand
TTATTATTATTATTATTATTATTATTATTATTATTATTATTATTATTATTATTATTATTAAGAAGAACAATTTTGTCAAGAACTAAAACTTTAATGAATTTTGATTTTTAAAATTTTTTAAATTAAGATTCATAATCGGCCAATAGTAACATAATTTCTTTTTTGGTTTATAAAAAATTAAATTTTTGTTTTTT
Organism: Apis dorsata; assembly: GCF_000469605.1. Lineage (NCBI taxonomy): Eukaryota > Metazoa > Arthropoda > Insecta > Hymenoptera > Apidae > Apis > Apis dorsata. The sequence goes on along the minus strand of NW_006263893.1, from coordinate 128,429 downwards.
ATATTTTATTTTGTCTTCATAGCATTATAATATAAAATCGTAAAGTTGAAGAAAATGAATTAATAATATAAATCTCAATTTAATTAGATTGCCATTGTTTAAACAAAAATTTCATAAATTATAAATTACATAAATTATTTTTTACTTAATTAAATTCTTTACTTAAATTATTCTTTATTTTTCGAGAATTTTGAATCAAAAATAATAAAAAATTTTGAGTTTTGTAAACATGAAATTTTTTGAATTTCAAAATATTTCAATATTTTAAAATTTTAAATTTTCGAATTTCTAATAATAAATAAATAATAATCTATACTCTTTTTTATTTTATTATTCAATCATTTAAAATTTTTCAACTTTTTTGAGACATTCCATAAAAACATGATCTACCAATCATGGATAAAAGCTATTCTCCAGATGTTACTTTCGAGTGAACAACAAGGTGCACGCAACAAGTAATGTTTCATCCTTTTCTGGACACAACGGAACAAACGGTTTCTCTGGCTTGGGAACGGCATGCAAGTGCCCTCGATACCCAAATGTGAATCACGGTAAAAGTTGAACGTGATTACGTGCTATGTATCTTATATTCGTCATGTTTATTAGCTTTGCTTTTTCTCCTACTTCTAATCGAAGTTTGTTAAAGAAAAAATCAAATTCAATAAACTTGTTAATCTGAATAAATTTTAATATTCATATTTCGTTCTAAATTTTGAATTTAGAAATGATAATTTTTCAATAATTGATGAATTTATTTCGAATTGAGTATTCAATTTTAGAACGAATACTCGTAAGTTTCAGGAAATAGTATTTATATTATTTTTAATACTTTAATGTTAAAAAGAATTGAATTTTTCACATTTGGATCTTTTTTTATTTCATCATTTAGAAATATTGTAAAAAATTACATATTATTTTTTATAATATAATTATTATTATATTAATGTTGATAAATTGATGAATATATATTTGATTTACAATAAAATATAAAACATTTATTAAATTAAAGCAAACTCTATAATTTAAAATATAAAGATGCATTCGGTCGCTTCGAATATAGATAGTAAATTCAAATCACTCAAGTTAAAAATTTTTAAAAATCTCGAAAAATTTCTATGATTTGGAAAGTTTTTTCTATGATTTGGAAATCATAATTATCTTGAATACTTTAAATATTTCAATTGATTTGAAACTCTTAAGATTTATTCTATCATTCATACTAGATATTTCTCACTCTTATTCTTGAATCGGAATCAGATTATTAATTTTCGAAGACAGATAAATATGAGAAATACGTAGTTCAAATAAGATAAAATAATTTTCAAGAATTTCTCATTTTCATTTTCAATTCAAATTTTCCATAATTTTATGGATTCGAATTTAAAGCGTTAAATCTCATATATAAATGATGTATAATTAATACGATATAATTATGTTATATATTAATTATATATAATTATATTATATATTAATAATGTTATATATTAATTATGTTATATTATGTATATAATTATGCATATGTTATATATAGTCGAATCAGATGAAACTTATGAATTATTTAATTTCATCACCAATATTTGAATATTTGAATTTTTATAGAAAAAGCTTCTCATTAAGATGTGACAAATAGCAGGTATTTTCTGGTTGATCTGCATATCGCTTTTATTCGATATTTGAAAATACGATTTTTTAAGCGTATAATAATAACAATAAGCATTACTTTTTTATTTGTCTAAAATTTTTTATAATTTGATTAGTTCTCAAAAAATAAAAATATTATAATAAAATTAAAAATTAGTTAAAAATTAGTTAAAAAAGTTAATAAAGAATATAAACATATTTAATGAATAAATATTTAATGAAGAAATAAACATAATTAATAAATTAACTAATAAAAATCTAATATATTTTGTTCGATAGAAGACTTCAAACTGATAAGCAAATATGGATATATCCGCTTGATTTACGAACAATTATGGATATATTCATTCTCTTCGTTTAAAAGATTAATAATAAAAATGCAATTGATAAATATTTGTTAATATACATTCATAATAATATTCAGAAAAATTCAATTTAATAGAATTTATTGTATAAAAAATCAATAATTTATAACTTATCAATCGAAAAATAATGATATTAGATATTTATAAGTTCAGTTATAAATAGTTATAACAGTTATAAATAGTGATATAAATAATGATAAGATTTAAAATATTTTGAATTTTTTCAAATCTATATATATGATGAAAAATTCGAATTATTTTATATAATTCGAAGTTCAGAATTCTTGGAAATTTTAATCAATTTTGTAAATTTTGAGAATTTCGAGATAGCATTTCTTGTATAATAAAAGTGAAAAAAATATAGAATTAAATATAAGAAAAAAATAGCAAGTAAAGGATGAGATTTGATATTCTGTCAATTTGTTTCTTTATTATTTTAACTCTTTATTACTTCTTTTTCTTTTATTCGCTATTTTTTTCTATATTCAATTTCATTCTATAATTATAATAAAAAATATTATTGAAACTTTCGAAATTCCGCAAGTTATCAAAACAAAAATTTTTAAGTTTCGAATTTTATTTGAAATGATTTAAATCTCTTAAATAGTTTTAAAAATTTCGAATTATTTCAATATTAGGAATCAAATGTCCATCATTAGATACTAAATCAAAATATAAAATATATATTGAACAAGACCATGTGTTTGTGCCTAAAAAGATTGAAAAGTGATCTAGTTTGTAAAGATTTAAAGATATAATTTTAAATTGCAGATTAGTTTTTGAGGTTTTATATAAGATTATTGTTTTTATACAAGACTTTGTTTTCAAGAAAATCCATTTTATATAATATTTTTTGAGTATATATTAAATTATAATCGAACAGAGTTTTATTATTTATTATAAATTATTATTTACTTTGTTACTTTATTATTTATATATAATTGCATTAGCACGATTCATTATTAGTGTGCATTTGATTTTTTATTTTATTATGCTATTATTTTTTGATTTTAATTATCAATTTTTATCATTTTATTTATTAATTCTATCAATCATTTAACGTAGTGGTCCGAAAAAATATTAAATCGTCAAATCAGTTCTAATAAAAAATTAAAAATGTTCTAACCTTCGAATGTCATGTTAAATCAAGATTTAAAATCGCGACATAAAGTGTGTCATTGATTAATAGAATAATTTATGACTACACTATATCTTTAGACGAATTATACATACAGTTATTCATTACATATTAATAAAACAAAAGTTCAATAATTTATTAATAAAATTACATTAATGAATTAGAAATAACATATTAATAAAATAAATTAATAAAGTAGAAATTCAATAATTTATTAATAAAATAATTCAATATTTATCGTACTCTGGATTATGATATAGAAATCAATTAAAATAGGTCAATATATAAAATTATAAATATAATTTTATAAAAACGATTTTATAAATGATTTTGATTTAATTATTTTTATTAATAGAAATAAAATAAATATATATTATATATTTTAAGTTATATTTAAATATCTTTAAATTTGTTTCAAAATTATTTTTTGATACTAACTTCGATTATTTAAAATATAAAAATATATGCATTGTTGCATAATTAATAAAATTATCGATTTCTTATTGAAACTTTTTGAACATTCATATATAAATTATATATATAACAAAAGATTTTGTATTAAATTATTATTATTCTTTATTTAATAAAGAAAAATATTATTGAGTTTGTAATGTTTTTATGAAAATTAAAAGTTGTTTTGTTTTAATTTTAATAATTTTTAATATATTGAATCATAAATTGAAGATATAACTAAGCAAAAGGTTATTGTTTGTAAGAACTATCTGCATCTATAAATAAATTAAGAAAAAAAATAAAAATAAAAAAAAAAAATTTTTTTTTGCTTAAAGTTTCATTTTCAATAAAATCAAATTTAAAAATTTCAATTATAAATAATTCAATTATAAATAAAATAATTTCTAATTTAATTTGATTTACGTAATTTTATATATGAAAATAAACGAAAAATATGAAAATATGAAAAAATGTTTTCATTTAAAGACTAATTTTCGAAAAAATTAAATTTGAAAATTCATTAATTGAACGATTATATAATTATTTCTTATACATATCTATTTATATAGAATGTTAATATATTCAAGTTTATTCCAAAAATCAATATAAAAATTTGTATACAAAAATGTCGGTTGAGGCTTATTTATTAAATTATAAACAATTTAAATTAGCATGAAGAGATGAAGAGATGGAAACAGATGACAATGGAAAACAGAACAGTTCTATTTCAGTCTTATTTAACGCAAATTCAATTGTTTATAATTTAATAAATAAACTTTAACGAACATATTTATATATCAATTTTTATGTTTATTTTGATTTATAAAATTGGTTTTTCAATGTGTTTCACGAATTTAACACTTTATATACTCATTTTTAATTTTTTTAAAAATAAAAATTTAAAAATAAAATTTTATTTTATATTTTTTAATTACTTTTATATTTAAAATACATTTTATCAAATTTGATTTATTAAAAATAAAACTTTAAATGAAAAAATTTTATTCTTTCTTTTTTTTTTAAATATTATTTTTAACACAAAATCATTTCTTGTTTAATTGTATTAATTTATATAATATTCAACATATGAATATAAAATAATATAAAATTAATACGAAAATAAACATTAAAATGTTAGAGATATTAAATTTACTTTGATTATTTTAGTTATATATATTTTAGTTATTCAAAGTTAAAATAAAAAAAAATTAATGAAATATACATATTATTATATTACAGTTAAAATAATTAACATAACACAAAATATAACATACTTTCAGAAATGCAATTTTATAGAGGTATGAAAGAATTTTTGAATGTTATAATATTTTTGAATATTTTATTGAATTTGTTATATTTTATACATAAATATATACAATAAAATATAAAAATGTTATACGCCTTTTCAAATTGAAATAATCATATAAATATAATTTCCATATATAAATTTATAATATCTTGATCGAACAAGAATTGAAAAAAAGCCAGATTCTTCGTGTCTTGATTAAAATTAATATATTATATTATAAATTAAATTGTAAATTAATATAAAAAATATAAATGAAATTTATATTTTTAAAAAATAAGTAAAATTTATTCAAAAATATTTAGAAATAAAAGTTTTCAATCATTAAAAAAATATTCTAGATTCATTCACATAATAAATAATATTAAAAATTCTTATAAATTGAAAATTATAAGTTGAAATTATATATCAATTATAAGTCATTATTGATATATTATTGAAATCCTCTCAAAATAGCATCTAAATAATTTGATAATGAGTCCTTTAAATGAATTTAATTAATTGCGAATCGATTGCTTGTTTTATACGAAATAAAAGTAGATATAATATTCTAAAAAGGTTATTATTTATTAACATTAAATAATAATATTAAAATTATTATTATTATATTATGTTATATTTTTAATTATTATTATTAATTAATGAGCAAATTATTATGCATGATTTATAATTACTTTAAAATTTTAATAATTGTAATATCTTGTATATTATTTTAAAATTTTCGAATTTAAAATTTTAAAAACAGAATTTAAAATTAGATAGAAGTTAGCTAAATATAATAGAGTATATTAGATCAATTTAATTTTTTAAAATTAAAAATTTATAGAATTGTATAATTTTTAATATATTATTCGATATAACTGAATATTACTTCTTACAAAAAATATATATTAAATTATTTTTAGAGAAAAACCATTATAATTAATAGTTATTTTAACTTCATGTTTATAAAATTTAGATAGAAAATTAGATGAAAAATATAAATAGACAAAATATAATATTATATTGCGTGTATTCTTTTCATAAATTTCACAAATTTAAACTATAATATCTCTTAAATTAATTATGACATATTTTTTGTAGAAAATAGTGAATAATATAGATTAAAAATTAAATTTAAGTTTCATATCTATCTGTTTGTGTAAGTAATTTATTAAAATAATTATTTAATTACTAAAAATATTTCTTTATATATTCAAATAATATTTTTTGTATAATTTTAATTCCCTATCAATATTTTATTATTTTCAGTTTATAAGATTATTTTGTAGATACAAATAATGATACAATGCTACAATGCTAATCTAATAACTAATCTATTTTGTTAATTAATAAGATAACAAATATATAATACAATTATAAATTATGCAAAGTACGCAAAGGTATTCCATAGCCAAGAATGGCACGTAGCAGAAACACAATGAAAATTTAATTTTATGATTCTAAAGATCATAACATAACAAAGTTAATAAAAATAATACTTGAGACTTATTTGTAAACTTTAAGACTTATTATTTATTATAATATATATCATTGATATAATATATCAATTCAAGTTCGGTTAGATGAAGCAAAATAGAAATTAATCTATCTTTGTTTTGTTTCCTCTAATGCAAAAATTAATTGATTATAATTTAATAAATAAGTTTTAAATAATATTTTTATATATTATCTTTTGTATTTGTTTTAATCTTTAAATTAATCTAGAATTGATCTATTTTACAAATATTATTTTATCTATATTATTCTTAAATTTAATTCTTATTTTAAATTTAAAAAATAAAGAAGAAAGAAAATTTCAATCAATGTTGTTGTATAAAATTATCGTTATATCATTTCTTTCAATTTATATCTGATCTTATTTAATATAAATACATATAAATACATATTTGATTCTTCTATAATACTTTTTCCAAAATTGTTTCATTTTCTTTAAAATTTTAAACACTTAATTTATTTTTATTTTTATTTTTATTTTATTTTATTTTTATAATTATATGAAAAAAATTTAATTAAAAATTTTTAAAATAAATTATTGTTTTCATTATTTTCATAAAATAATGTTTTATTTTAATTGTATTATATTATTATTAAAAATTTATAATAAGTAATTCCTTTCACCTTCACTAAATATACCGAGAGTTAACTAGAGTTTAACACATTGTTGACCGGTCACAAGTAAGTACTTACCTATACTGATGTTGTCATGCACAAACATTCTTGACCATCTATGAGTAATATACTAATGTTTGCACATGCATCAACTTGTGCAATTATTCAAGTACAAAATTATGCATTATGTTGTCATAATGCTGTTTATTGGGTAATATTTATTTAAGTTGAATAGATACTAAACTTTTAATATTCTAAATTTCTAGATTTTTAATATTTCTAGATTTTTGATTATAATTTTTTATAATTCAAATTTTTCAATTAAGAATATATTTTAATTTATAATTAATAATAATTTTTTATATTTTATATTTGACAAAAGGGACTTTTTAAAATAATTTAAATTAACAAAAAAGATTTTATGTGAATTTGATGGTAAATTAATTGATTATTTCTTCTTTGACTTCTTTCATTGTGAAAGGAGATTTTTAATATGCCAAGGTTACTGAATTCATATTTATCATTATATATTCTTATATATTCTTATATATTATCTTATATATTCTTTTTGGATGTAAATGAGACTTCAAAATTTATCACTTTTAATACTCATTATTTATAAAAAAAAATATAAAAAATAATATAACAATATATCTATAAAAAATATTTATACTTTCTCTTATTTTCTAATATAGTACTTGTTCTACATTTCATTTCTATAATACCTGTTTAATCATATGAAAATATTATTAAATATTATGAAATCTATTATATTTGAATATAATTGATTGAGTATATTAATGCTATAATAAATATAATAGTATAATAAATACAAATAATTTTTTTTAACTATTATAATTCATTATTTCATATTTTTATAAGTTTGTTATAAATTTATGTTTTTTGCTTTTTTAATTTTTTATCTCTTTTTCTCTATTAGATAATTAGTGAATTGCAGATGTTTATATAAAATTTAAATAACTGAAAAAATAGAATTTAAATATAAATAGAGATTTATTATACCTCAAAATATCATAATATTTATTTTATTTTTTTGTATTTTTGCATGTCATGTAGATTTCTGTTAAATTCTCTAGATTTAAATTTTGCATAAATATATAAATGTATAAATATATTTGCACTTTAATAATTAAATAATTTGAGTAAGTAATAGTATAAGTACTGTATCAAGAATAGAATCATCGATTCTGATTATATGAATATACATATAATTATTTATATATAATATTAATATAATAATTGTAATTTAGTTATGAAAAAATATTTTTGAAATTAATAAATAAAAATTTATGTAAAAAATTGATTATTTTTAATTTAATAATATTATTTTGCGAAAAAATAAAGCAAGAGCATAATAATTTAATAAATATATACAATAGAAATTAATATATTCATATTTTGAAGAATCGATTCTAAAGGATAAAATAAACACAACAAACAAACAAAGTTGATATACAAAAATGTAAATTATTTTGTAAATTATGTAATTTAATATAGTTATATAATTTTCACTAGATAAAGCTAGACGGAAAAAAAAATAATAATTGCTGTAATTTAATAAATAAATCTTAACTAATATTTTTATCTTTAAACTTTTATATTTATTTTAGTCTCTTGAGTCAATCCTTTAAAAGTCTTTTAAAATATATTAATTTTGAATATATAAAAGATCTATCATCCATTCGTATTTCTTCCTTCTTTTTTCATTAGAAGTTCAGTATTTTTTTTTCAGTTTCAAATATTTGAGTAATAATATATATTATTTTTTTTAATAATGACAAATTTTTTCTAAATAGCTTTGCAAATATATTTATAGCAATTCTTTAGTGCGAAGTGTGAAATGTAATGAAATAGAATCTGACAAAGATTAGACATATATCGATTAGAATAGCATTTAATCTTTTTATCGTATTATAAATATATAAATCTCAACATATCTATTTATAATATAATAAATAATATTTCGTTAGTATTGCA
>NW_006263893.1:115083-118930 GCF_000469605.1 Apis dorsata | reverse complement strand
TATATATATATATATATATATATATTGTATAATATGAATGAATGTATGAATAATATAAATAAATTGTGTATTTAAAAATAATTTTTATGAAAATTAATAATATTTAAAATTTCTTTTGAGATCTCTATTACGATTATTTTGAACTATTATTATTTTGTTTGTAGACCGTATTGAGAGCATTTCGCTTATATGTTCTTACATTTCCAATTCAGTTCAGTTCAGTTTTAATTTAATGGAAGTCTAGTTGAAATAATGGCTGCCTACTGATATGAAGTACATGAGTGAATTGATGATTTAAGGTTAATTACTCGATTGCTGGTTGATTTTATTTTGTCCTTTCATTATTGTGTAATGTCATTATTATTTTTCAATATAATTATATTGATATTTGTTCAATAGTTTCATCTCTTTGAAATCACTAATTGATGACTTTCATTTTTTTTTTGGATAATCAATCACATTTGGATAATCAACATACATTGATGGTTATGTTCATTTATTTCATATTTACCGAATATTTTTGCTAGAAAGATGAAAATGATGTGAAATGAAATTCAAGAATCATGACATTTCAAGATCTTTTTTAAAGATTTCGATCAAAGAAACCGTCACAAATTATGAGTTATCCTTGTAATTCGTTTACAACACATCTATTGTTGGATGCAGAAAAGGATAAATTTTGAAACATGAATATTTTATTACTAAATCTTTAGAAAACTTTCATTTAAAAATTGACTGTATTCATATTATAAATTAAACTAAAGTATTGTTAAGAGTTTCAAGTGAGTATAAAAGTGAGTTTCAAGACCAAATTATTTTTCTGAAATATATCGATGGGTTGTTATAATGAAAGATTTTTCGAAATGAATGAAGAAAAATTCAGAAGTCCTTTTCTTGGAGAAAAATCAAAACTCTTTGAATTTTAAAATTAAAAAATTATTTAGCAGATAAAAAGAGTTAATAATATTTCGAATACATACATTTCTGTCTCCGTAATAAAAATATAAAATTATTATTATTATGCGATTTTCGAACATCGGTGCAATGAATATCTAAACTTTTTTTCTATTTCATTCAAGTTTATTATTTTTCATTTTCACTTCGTAATGTTCTTGCATGATTTGAATTTTCAAAATATCTATTTATGCCATTAGTAAATTCGATGCGATCCCGATGCGATATATATCTATTATTAGAACATTGCTATCGGATTGTATTTTGAATATTGGATATATTGAATATTGAATATATTAATAGATGTTATTAAAATTTTTGAATCTTTAAAATTTATTTAATTATTGAACATATCGAACTCACAAAACTCAGAGAATTTTGTACTTAGAATTCAATGTATTTAGAATGGATTTTGTATTGAATTTATATTCGAAATTTGTGTGTGTTATGAATTTTATAATTATTATAATTTTTACTTTATTATTTTTATTCTATTAGTAAATAATTTAATTTTATGAATGAATGGAATACGTTATACTGAATCAAAATTTGATCACAAAAATTGTTAGAAGATAAATGCACAAAAAAATATCGATTTTTATTTATTCCAAAGAAAACAATATTTTTGTCAATTAAATTTATTATTTTTTGATTTATTTTTATCATTACAAATTTAATTTATCATCATAGGAGATTTTTTTTATTGAGATTGCTTATATTGTTTTAATTCTATTTTTAACATATGAATATAAGCTTTCATGTTCAAAGAATTATAACATATTTTTACTCTATTATCTTTCTGTTTCTTTTGAAGAAAATAAACTACAATTTTCATAAATTTCTTTCTTATCATCGATAAGTGAAAAATACATGCAAAACCATTCATAACTGTAGAAATAAAAAATCTATTAGACATCTATTAGATAAAAATAACATTAATGAATGTTATGAAACATCATTTCATTTAAATTTTAATCATTATTAATGATCTATTATTATCTATAATTTGAAACTTTTGTATCTCTTATTTTTCTATTTTTTCTTTTTTAATTAATTATTATTTAATTAATTAATTAATTTATTTTTATTTATTTAAGCGGAAAAATAAATATATTTATTGAATTTTTATTTAACTTGAATTCATAAAAATATATTCAAATAAGTATTTAGATATTAAATTATAATCTTATCGATAAAGATGAAATAATATATTAATAAAACATATTCATAAATCATTAATGTGATTTATTATGACTAAATATTCATATGAGTTATATATTACATACATTATAAAATTGAGATTTTGTTGATTTACAATCCATAAAGTAAATTTTATGTGATGTACATATTCAATAAGTACGTTTTAATAAAAAAATAGAGTACTGTTTCCAATGTTCATCGAACTGTAACGCTATCGAATATACAGTGGTCCTATTTAATCTAATATATTTTCCATGTATCCACATTGATTTTCCCGTTTTTTATTCAAACTACATAATATAATATAAAACATAAATTCCATGCACAAAAAATAATGAAAAAGTTCTATTAAGATTTTTTTCATTTTTCGATTCTTCTCGAGTGTTCACAGTCATATCATTCTCTCATTTTGAATCTTCATAGAAATTTTCTTTGAACCTGTTTGCCAAGTGAATGCAAGTTATACATAGCTAATAATATAGAATGATTTTCTTAAGAGAGGATTTGATATTACTATCGATTGTACACTTTCGTTTTTGTTTCGCATAAACGCACACAATCGTCTCATCGAATACTATGACTCAGTAAAGAAATAGCTCATATACATATAAATATAATGTTAATATATTCATAAAACAAATATAAAAGTTAATATTAAAAAATATTGATTGAGGCATATTTAAATTATAAACAATTGAATTTTGCGAATTGAGATGGGAATAGAATGATATAGCTTTATTTCTGTCACATCACCGTCATGCTGTTTCTGTCTTGTTTTATTCAACACTTAAATTACTTATAACATTATAAATAGTATTATATATATTATTATAATACTTTATAATATATATATTAATAATATATATTTATTAAATTATATATATATATAAATTAATAAATAATTCTTAATTGACATTTTTATATACTAATTTTTATCTATATTTTATCCTTTAGAATCATTTCTCTCAAGATATTCCACGAATATATTAACATCTTATGAGATGAAAATATAACATATAATATAATATAATATATATATTAATATTTTGTATGTGATAAAAATAAGATGATTATAACATTTAGAATATGTAATTCTCATTAAATAAAAAAATTTTCAAAATTAAAGAGTGACTTGCTACTTAGAATGGTTTTACCATATACAAATCGTTAAACATAATAAAATTATATCATAATAGAAAAATAATATTCTTGTAACTAAAAAAAAAAAAAAATAATAATCCATTGTTTATTTATAGTTACTTCATTATAGATATTTTTTTTTAAACTTTTATTATAGTTTACATATAGTACTGGATCAACAAATATATCGATTAAATTAAATAATTTTTAATTTAATATATAAATTCAAAACATAGGAAAATATAAAATTAAAAAAAATTAATCTCCCAAAAAGTTCTATCTATTTTATAGATATATATATTTTTGTAATTATTTTTTAAAATAAAAAAAATAAAACAAAAAATTATTTCCTTGTGTAACCGAAAAGAAAAGAATGAATTTTTTTTTTATTGTTTTGTATATGCAAAACAATATATAAATAAATATAAATAAAAATAAAAGTGTTGAGAAACATTATTGATTTATTGATTTATTTTTACAATATTTATTTACTTCAAATTTTAAAGATAAGTTAATGATCAAATTTAACATATATTTTAAATCTAAATCAAAT
>NW_006263893.1:108600-114804 GCF_000469605.1 Apis dorsata | reverse complement strand
TTATTATTAAATATTTTTAAGATATAATAATAACATATAATAATTTATTCTGATATTTGTGAAATATTTAAGTCTTGTAAATTTTGAATTGAAATTTTGAATTTCAGAATATTATAATATATAATATAATATTATAAATTATATAATTATATAATATTATAAATTTTAAAATCTTATCAGTATTTCGATATTAAAACAAATTGTAGCTTTTATATATAATAATTGAATTATAATCAATAACGCATTATTTTATTAAATATTTATAAAATATTTAAAAAAATTATAAGAATTATAAGATAATAGAATTTTCATGATTTTATTTTTTCTCTTAAATATGATATTTTTGATTTACAATATATTTTCATATAGATTTTTATCGATAACCTGAAAACATATAATATTTTTAAAAAAACTAAACCAAAACAAAATTAAATATTTTAAGAGAAAGATGTAATCATTTATTACTGCAATTAGATTATAAATTCCTATTATTATCCTAAATATAAAATATTATCCTATTATTTACTTTCAAATACAGCCAAAAAAATTGATTTTAAGATTGATTTTATGGAAAATATTCGTAAAGACTCCTATTTAAATAAATTTTCTATGATTTGTCAAAATTTTATTTGATTAATATTTGATTTTATTTGGAAATATTTTTTTTATTTTTTTAAACTTATCATATTTATCACGTTCAAATTCAAGTTTATATAAAAGTATATAAAAGTTATTTTTTGAAATGCTTCAAAGATTCGAAATTTGATTAGTCCATTGGTTTGAATTTATTTATGTATTTGATTTTATTGTTATTTGAAAATTTAATTTAATGTAATGATCAAGAATTTTTTGATTTTATTCGAAAAAAATTTCATCAAAAATTTAGGTCAAGAACATAAGCCCTTCTGTGAATGGAATATCTGTGATTGTATATTCGCCCCATATTCATGTTTTACTTTCTATTACCAGTGGTGGTCATTTTGAAATTTCAATATTAAAAATATTCGATCAAACGAAATTAATTTCAGTATCTTTATTATAACATAATTATAAAAATCAGATGAAAAAAATAGATAAATCGGAGAAATATTGGCAGCACTAATTCTAAATATTGATATAGACCAAAATTATATTGATAATTGGGAAAAGATTAGATTTTAATTAAAATATTATTTTAATTAAATATATATATATATTAAAATATTACTTTTATTGAAAATATATGAAGATTTACATTATTATTAATCATTTTGTGTTTTTATTTTATTTAATTATTTAATTAATTTTTGAATTGATAACTTAATTAAATATATAAATAATAAGTATGATAAGAAAATACATAAAATATAAAAATACCAATTTTATATATTCAAGTTATTGTAATTTTAAACGTTAAAACGATGATCCATATTATCCTTCTGATATAAAATTGTTAGTCTTATTAAAAAATGATTAATAAATGAATTATATTATGAATTATAAATAATTATATATAATTAATGAATTATAAATATTGTAGAATTCTTCCTAAATTCAAATAATAAGATTGTATGATCTTAATCTCTTGTCGCTGTTATCATAGTTTATAATGTATAATATGGTAGGTGTAATATGACTAAAATATATTTCGATTGTTTTTCTGATCTTTGGTTTTTATGTCTTCGATTATTATTTTTTATTATTTCTTAAAAAATCGAATTTTAGAAATAAAGAACTGCACTAAAATTGCTTCGTATTGTGATTAGTTTTATTATATACATTTTCTGAATAATTTTTGAATCATAGAATTATCATAGAACTAATCATAAAAATATTGCAAAAATGGATCTAATTTTAATTTATTAATTAAATAATTATGTTTCTAATAATCATAAAGAAATATGAAAATATCTTTTTCCAAGCAATTGATAAAATTTATTATCAAAATATTGTTCTTATATTTGCTTTCGGTAATGGATATATTTTGGTAATATAATTTTCAAATCGAAAATTCGAATCAATTGTTTAGTAATTTTTAGTAAAATATCTTATGTATTATAATTTTATAATTATTTTTTATTATTGATACATAATATTTTCAGCAAAATCTAAAAAATTTCGGCTATTATTTCTTTTATAATATATCAAAATCAATCCACAAAGTATAATACTAATACAACTATTGTGAAGTTGCATTTTAAATAGTTCTAATTATATTTATAATATATTTTTTAAATAATTTTTTTGAATTAATAATTAAAAAATGCATTTATATGAGTTGAAATTTTCATCGAAAATTTAATTTTTATACATGATATGTCTATTTTAATGTTAATTTTTTAAAATTTTGTTTTATACTAATGTTTTATATTTGTTTTATACTAATATTTATTCATTATTTGAAATAATTAAAAAATAAGTGATTCTTTCCTCCGATCAAGAAGAATCAAATTTCAATACGAAATGAAAAAATTAACAATTAAACAATTTTCAAATATATGTTTATTAGTGTTATTATTATATTAAATATTTATTATTAAAATAATACATATTTACTTAATAAAGAAAATATATTGTTAAAAATATTAATTATTTCTATATATCAAGATATTATATATTTATATATCAAATATTCCAGAATAAAATAATATATTTTTAAATATGCTAATTGAAATACATATTTATCTTATATTCAATCATTTGAATAATTAAATTTCGAATCATTGATATTCTGTATAATAGAATTTTCGAATATTCTAAAATTTGAATATTTTATTATCCGAACTATATTGTAACAATATATCTTTTCTTATCACATCAGTGCAAATAGAATTTAATTTAAAATTAAATCACATATATACGATAATATTGAAATATAAATATATTAACTTTAAAAAAACAATATTATTTATATTTTATTATATTTAAGGAGTTAGAAAGCAAGACTGATGCATAATTACAAGAAAATATAGTAAAATTTCTATTATTCGAATACTCCAAATATCCGAAAGTTTTACTAATCGAATATTTTACATATGTTTTATATATATTTTATATATGTTATCTGAACATACATTATCTCTATTTGTAATATATAAATACATACTTTTCTTTACCACAACAATAAAAATAGAATTTAAATTGATTTGAAATTGATAGTGTTCCTATAATATATAGGATGACATGGAAACATAAAGTAATAATTATTGAAATGAACTTGGAAATATTTACAAATTAGAAAACAGCGAGAATACAAAATTGACAAAAGAATATAATATTAGCAAATTTACAATCATTGACATTAAGAAATAGAAAATCGAAATTGAAAATTATTTGCAATGCCTATTCTTCAAATGCATTTTTCAACAAAAGTTTAAATGTTAAAAAATAAAAATATAGATGCGATAATATGGTAATGGTATAATGCGATAAATTAAATATACAGCAATTTTAAATAATCAATTTTTAGTAAATAATATTATTTTCTGCGAAATATAATGATCTAATTGATCTAAAAAATTGATCTAAAAAAGTCTATATTTCGTTATCCGAAAATTTTTCTGAATGATCTTTTATCTCTTTATATTAGTTTAAATAATGCTTTTATTATATATGAATAAATAAAATAATTGAGATAGTTAATAAATCGCATCACCAAAATTATTATTAATACTAATATTAATTATTATAGTCCGCTGACTAGCGAGAAAATAGTGAGAAGAGTCTAGTTCTAACTCAAGGTGATTCGAGGTGATCCTCCATACTCATTTTATTTCCGTTCATTCATCGTTGTGCCACTTATTGGTCGGCCTATTTGGAAAGGGAAAAGCGGACGACGATGATTGTTAGCCACGATATAACGTTCGTGGAAAGTTGTCGAGGAATGTTCGCTGACCTTGATTGTTTGTGTTGCCATCCGCGTTATCTATTGTTGATCAATGTTCTTTAAAATTCAAAAATATATTGATCTATCATTTATATCATATTTATGCAATTGTTAGTATGATAGTAATCTAAAAGCTAAATATTTTCGAATTTTTGGTACGAGAAATTTTATTTTTTAAATTAAATACTTTTCAGAAGATTTTAGTATTGATATAAGCCATATTTTTCAAATTTTAATTGTTAATAACGTAAGAGGAAATTAAGAAGATCATCTATATAACATATTTCAATGAAGTTGATTCTTATAAATTATCGTTTTATTATTGCTTGGATTTACGAATATCTAAGTTTTGAGAATCTTGAAAATTTTGAATGTAATGTAATTTTGATAAATAATTTAATTGATAAATAAAATAAAATAAAATAAAATAAAATATAATATAATATAATATAATAATTAATTCTAGACAAAAATAGATAATTTGGATGAGTATTTAGATATTTGTAAAATTTATATTTTTACATCATAATATATCGATATATAATTTAGATTTAAGTATTTGAGTATAATATCTAGATTCATGCTTGATATAGATTCGAATATATATATATATGTGCGTGTTTGTATGTGTGTGATGCATAAAATAAGAAAATCACATATTGGAACAGAAGATCTACGAATCATTTTTATAATGAACTTTACTTATTTGAAATATTTTTATTATTTCAAATAGTATATGAAAATTTATTATATTAAAATTAAATAAGTAAATTTATTATATTAAAAAGTAAAAAAGAATTTAAATAAATACAATGGTTTTTCTATAGGATATGTAATCTAAAAAAAATCCAAAGATTAATTTTATTTCTTTATACAGAATGAATTTTTATGTTTAATTTTGACGGAATAAGAATTCATATAATTTCCGAGATATTTTATTACACAATATTGCATTAATTCAATGAAATTGTAATCTTTGATTTATTTCATTTTTTATATATTTTATCATGTCTATTATAGTAGAAGCTATATCAGTGATCCGTTGTATTTTAATGCAAAATATATTCTTCAGTACAATATATTTTAATAACAATATAATTTTTATAAAAAGAATTATTCTTTATATCAAGATTTGAAGTCAAATTGATTAAAACATAGTAATTTTGCGTCCTTTTTATTAATTTGAAAATATTTTATTAAAAAAATTTCTTGCATAATAAAAAAATAGAACAAATAGAATTATATTATACTATCATATTGTTTTTCCAATACTAAAATATTTTCATATATTGTTTAAGATAAAAAAGACATTTTAAATAATCAAAATTTATGACATATTGCATTTTATCTATAGTACTTAATATTATAAATGTTAAGAAATTATCGAACAATTGTTCTTCTATATGAAAACTCATTATCTACCTCTTTATTATGTATAATATAATACATTATTATATATACTATTTTTCAAATTTTTTTTATTAATTATTTTATTTAAAAAAAGTAAAACAAATGAGAAAAGTTTTATATTTGAGCTTATATTTCATGAAAAGAAAATTCTGAGTCCAAACCAAAATCTAGATTTTGAATTTTGAATTCAATTTTAAGATACTATTAATATTTCAAATACACGAATAAGGATCAGGTTAATAATTCAAAATTATTTTTTCTAAATTATGTATAATTTTTTTATTTGCTATTATAGCAAATCTATAATAATGATTGATTGCATTTGATGACTTTGAAATTAAAACTGCAATTGAGATTAATCGAATTTAGAAATTTATATTGTGTTTGAATAATATTAATATATCGTGATCAAGATGGATGTCAATGAATATTAGATGAGAGAGATTCATAGTTGATATAAGATGTGAGAATTGTTGGCCGAATACCAATTTCTTTGAGAGTTTTGCGTAATGAACAATATGACTGACAGAGAATAGCGCAGATGATGTTATGCAATAAAAAATGTTGCAATGATTATAGATGCGCGTGTACTTACTAGTTATTTAAACAAAATATAGATTGACATTTTCATAATTTTATATTATGAATTTTTTTGCTATTTCAAATTTTCTAAAAATGGGTAATTATATAAAGAAAAATTTGAGTCACTGACAATTAATGAAGTTTAAAAATTCGTAAAAAAATTTAAAGAACATAATGCATTAACAATCGAATTTTCAATTTTTTAGAAAAATTTTTAGAAAAGAACTGATAAAAAATAAAAAAAATCTATTTTAAATTTAAAATTTTAAAACTTTGTATGTTTTTTTATTTTTATAGAACAAAGAATAAAGAATATTCTATAGTATTAATTTCAAATATCATATAAC
>NW_006263893.1:101579-108046 GCF_000469605.1 Apis dorsata | reverse complement strand
AAAATATAATAAAATATAATATTAAAATATAATAAATAATATTATAAATAATTATAAAGAATTTTTAAGAAGGTTACTTTAATACTTTCAGAAAATAAAAAACTTAAAATATTTTGATTCCAATAAAATAGAAAATAAAAAATTTGTATTAATCTAAAAATTCGAATATCTAAATCTAATTAAGAAATATTAATTTCATACTAATTTATAACTAGAATATTATAAATACGATAATATACTAATACTAATATAATATAAATCTATATTAACATTACATTAACATTATTATATTAATATAAAAGTTAATCATAATTATAAATTAATAAATGATATAAAAGACAAGTCAAAGTAAGTCAATAAACAAGTCAATAAATAATTAAGAGTTTTAAAATTTTAATAATAATAAAAACATAGAAAAATTCATTATATATTTCATATGAAAATAAACTTTCATATGAAAATAATAATATTTAATTGATTTATCAATTGAAAGTTTTAATAAATTTATGAAGAAATTAATTTTTATTGATTGGTTTCTGAGCTCTTTATATAAAAAAGGTTAATATATTCATGGAGAATCAATTCTAGAAATAAATACAAAAATGGATATATAAAAATATCTTATCTTTTTTTATTAATTATAAGCAATTTCTTGAGAAAAGCAAGAATATAATGAAAATCGAGTTGTTTGTGCCTTTCTTGTGCTTTTTCGTTTTTAACATAGATTTAAATTGTTTATAAAGCAAAAATAAATAATATAATAAAATATAATAATTAATATTATTAATATTTAATATACTTAATATACTATTATATACTTAATATACTATATTAATATTATTAATATTTAATATTTAATATACTAATTAATAATATTAATGTAATATAGATAACTTATAATAAAGATAATATAATAAGCTTAATAAATAAACCTTAATTCATATTTTTATATGTTTTTGAGTATTTTTGTGTTTAGTTTTATCTTTAGTGTTAATTCAGAACTATCCCATATTTATTATATGGGATATTCTATATTATATATAGAAATCCAAGAGAGACAAATATCTTATATACATATATAATTATCATAATAATTAGTAATATATATGTATATATATTAATTATCTCATTACTTATAACTTTTTGATAAATGATTCAAAGTTCAAGTTCAACTAAGTAGACTGAATTATAATATTTTGCTAATTTTTTATATCTATAGCTAATTTTACATCTTTATTTTCATAAAAAACATTTATATTCTTAAAATGATTGAATTTATTCAAATAGTAGAATTTTCTTAATTGAGTAATAATGAAAATTTTATTCAAATAAATGGAATTTAAAAATTCATTTTATTTTCTTTTAAAGTATTCTACTTGCATCATTCGATTTGTATATATCTAATACTAATTCTAATACTATAATGACCATAATCAATTAATTTATGTCTTTACATTACATTTTTTACTATTACATTTTTTTTACTTTTCTATTGCGTCAAGCATAATTGCATAAATCGCTTTAAAATCAGTTATGAACGAGCCAGTCCACGTGTCTATCGTGCAGTAAACTTTGGCAAATGTTTGAAAATCTCTTGGCAGTATTATGAGAGTGACCTTGATTTTCTTAGTCAGATCTATTCCGTAATTTGTACGCCGGTTGAAACGATCATTGTCGATCATCGATAGAGATAGAGTCATGTTCGATGAATATTTACAAATCAATTTCAACATCTATGTTTGTTTTTACGGATTTTCAATATTACTCAGAAATAATGTTATTATAATGTTATAATGTTGCACTGATTATATTTAAAATATATTTAGTCTGTGCTGATATGAAACCTCAAAATGAATAATTATTCGATGATATTTATTCTTAACTTTAATATCAGAAAGAATTGAATCTTTTTAACATATTTATTATAATATTATTATTAATTGATATTACAGTTATATTATTAATAGTTGATATTACATTTTACATATTAAATTTATTTGAAAATAATATAAAAGAAAATAAAAATATGAAATAATATCAGATTTTGATCTATGCATTGTGATCATAATTAAAATTTAAGTAAAATAAAAAATAATCTTTCATTATAGTTTCAATTGTTAATTGTTATTATTAATGTTATTATTTTGTTTAATTGATTTTTTTTATTTCCGCAAAGTATAAAAAGTATAAAAAGTTAAAAGTTTAAAAAGTTTTAAAGTATAAAAAGTTTTTGGATATTTAAATGTCTATTTTATGATTTTTATTTTAGAATTCTATTTATTATTATTATTTTTTTACTTTATTTTGTAATTTTTAATAAATCAGATTAATTATAGAATAATCATAGAAATTGTATAATGATTGTTAAGATGATTGTTTGTAAGTTAAAAAATAAAAATAAAAAGGGTGTCTCATGTTTCTACTCCGTTTTCTATTTCATTTATTCTTTTATTATCAGTTTTATTTTTTTTTATTAACAATATTTTTTATTTTTAAAAATATTTATTTTAAAAAAATATACTTATTTTATAATCATTATATAAAAATAAAATTAAATTATATATAAAGAGCAATATAATAAAATTGAAATAAATATATATAAAACGCAATATATTTGATTTAAAAAGTGAAAAGAAAAGAAGATTTTTGGTGAAAAAATTTCAAAACCTATCCAAGTAACTATTCAACTATACAGTAGTTTAAAAAAAATATTTAAATCCTTATTTTATTTTAATGAAATATTAATGAATAATTTTTTATTTTGAAACTTTATAAATATATAGATAATGAATATATAAATGAATATGAATAAAAATAGATATATATTATAGATGTAACAATTTCTTTTCCCAAAATATTATTTTGAAGAGATGAAATAAAGTTTCAGTATTTATCAGTACATTTTATTTTTTGGATGGAGCAAAATTTTAAATTATAAAATATTCAGAATTTAGTTATTTTTGATAATAAAAAAATTTATTGTTTAATTATAAAAAATTCAAAGAGAAATTTAAATCTATTAAATATTAAAATATAAAGAAATATTGAAATTTCAAAAGATGGACAAATAAATTTTGATTAAAATTTTCGAATGAAGCGAATTTTCTTTAAAATAGTATTAAATATTTTTGTGAATCAATATATACTTATAATATATTTAGAAATATTATTATGATTATAAATAATTCAAATCTATCTCACATAAGTTCAAATGTACATGAAAATATATATTTATAAATGAATCTAATTAAATAAAATATGAATGTAATTACTATGATTCTCAAATATGGATCGGCTAGAATTCTTAGAAAAAGTATTTTCTCATTGTATATCTCTTTTAACATTCAATATCGTTGTTTGAGAACCTGCACTGATCGGTGCATTTTGTATTCGATATTCATGGAAATTTACATGTAAACATTAGGTTTTCGCTCATCGAGCGACCGATGAATGTATATAGATTGTTTTGTAAAATAAACAAATTATAGTGAATTTTAAGAGTACATTTGAAATATCTTAAGATATTTGCATTCTATATATGTTTAATCTATATTCGTGTGTAAAGTATTTATATTAATTATTCTCTACTGTGTCCGTATGTAAAGTATTTATATCAATTATTCTCTACTATATCCGTTGCTTTTAGAGTTTTTTTAAAATTATGAAAATCAAGAATATTTTCATTTGTTTTTATTAATTTCTATTTATTTCTATTTTCCAATGTATTCAAAGTATAGTAGGTTTATAATGCGAAAAATACATTCATAGATTTTGTATTAGAAAATGCAAAAAGTTAAGATAAATAATATACATTTTATTTTTTATTACATTAAAAAAAATTATTTATTTAATCTTAACTTTTTACATTTTTTGTTTCATTTTATTTTAAAATAAAAAGGTTCTTTACTATACAAAATAAAAAAAATAAAACTATAACTTAATCACTGTTAGAATCTTAAAATTAAATTTCATTAATCTCTTTTGAATATTGGTTCTTTTTATTTCTTTAACTTCAGAATTTGTCTATTCTTTATTTATAATATATTTTTTTATTTTATTTTCTCAAGAAGAATTTCATTTTTATACTTAATATATTTCAAATTTTTCTTAATCGTGTTATTCAAAAATAGTAACGCAATTTTTAATTCATGTTATATATATATCGTTTTATATGTAGTTTTTTCTGTATTTTTATATTGTTTTCTATATATTTTAAAATTTCTATTGAAAAACAAAATTTTTTTTTCTTTTTTATTTTTTAATTTATTCAAAATGTAATATAATAGAATAATATAATGTGTAATATAATAGAATATAATTTAATAGAATTCTTTATAATTATAAAATATATTGATAAAAATATGAAAGTCTATGGGACATCAGAAATTATATAATCATATGTTAAAACAATTTTATTTTATTATTATATATCCAAATTACATATAAATAATAATATTTTTTTACATTAATTTTTTAGTTGTTAAAAGCGTACATATTCAATAAATCGTCACATTTATGAAAAGTTATATACATAAAATAAATCTGAATAAAAAAAATTTTTAATATTTTATAAATTATATAGGCATTCTTTTATTTTAAATTTAATCATTTTATTTTAAATTTTTTTAATTCATTTTTTTAGATAATATTTTTTTATTTAACAATATATTATAATAGAGATTAACATTATATATAGAGAATATATATCTCTTTTGAATATATTTATATATATACATATATTTATAATACATATTATATTAATACATATTAATACATAATATATATATGTATATTAATATACATATATTTATATACATACAATATATATATATAACTCTTTTAGTTTTTAGAATAAGTTTTAAGTTTTAAGTTTTAGTTTTAAGTTTTTGGGATATTTGCAAAAACAATTTTTATTACATGTACATTAGAACTTTGCTTGTATATATGTATGACAAAGTATAGTTAGTATATGAGTATATTTATCAACTTATATATATAAAGTGCAACATAACAGCTTATATTCAAAATATATAATATTTTTATATTTAGTATTTATCCACAAAAAATATATTTTATAGATTCTTAGAATTCACAGCATTTATGCGAATATGAAACCTGGAATTCGAAAATAAAACAATCTTTGGACAATCGAAATTACAATGATTAAAGTTATAATAATTAATGTGAAACTAATATCGCTATCATTATAACTTCAGTCATTATAATTATATATAGTTTATAAGTGACAATAGCGTGCTAAATCTTAGCACGTATATAGATATATATAAATATAATTAAGCGAAATTTTATATAATAATTTCTTTTTTTGGAAATATTTTGAGAAAAAAAATCCGACCGCCGATTATATCTATAGGAAAAAATTGTTCAGTCTTGTTATCTATAACATTTAAAGATTTATTATAAAATTTTATTTATTTATAAAATTTTTTAGAAAAAAATATAGTTTTTGCAACGTCACTCAATATTATATAAGTTTCAATAATTTTTGTTATTCTTATGATTAAATAACAAATATTTTTTAGCGAATTATATCAAGAATAATGAATAAATTATGATATTCATTACACGTTCTTTAATATGTATTAGATTTATTTGTGCTTGATCAGCGGCTTATACTCAATGCTATCGCGATTCGATACATGATACCGATTACTCGTTGATTGATAACGTTTTTTTTTTTATTAATAACTCGTTAATAAAATCATAACAAAAGTTTTTGTAAAGAAAAATATTGTTAGCCATCTCAATTTAAAAAAAATCGTCGATGATAAATTAAGATACATAAAATTAAAATTGCGAAAATCATTGAACTGTTGAATTAAAATAATATTTATAAACATACAATCGGAATCTATTATTTGTGAATCGCAGGAACTATTATGTGTGAAAGAAAATCAAATTATTAGAATTTATAAGATATAGAATATATATATAAGATATATATAAGATATAGAATATATATATAGAAGTTATAAAAATTATTTGCGTATTTTCTTTATATTTTTTTTTAGATTCAAATATTTAAGTAATTATTCAAAATAAGGGAATTCTCACCAAGTTTAATGATTTTTGCAAAAATGTTTTGAGTAATTTTTTCTTTTGCATGTTATTATTGCATCGTTCGATCTTAATTTTTGAGATTTACAAATTTATAAAAAAGATTTACTATTATTATTTAGAATTTTTTTATATGCATAAGTCTATGATCACTTATCTATAGTTTCTATAAATATATTACAATGATGTCCAAAATAATTGATAAATAATATAATTGATCAAAAATCTATTTATTTAAGAATTATATTAGATTTAATATATATATATATTAGATTTATTATATATAGATTAATTATATTAGACTTAAAATATCTCTAAAATTCAATATCAAACTTGAGTATTTAAGTAAATTTTTAATGATCTATCTATTGTGGTAGTGATTCCAAATT
>NW_006263893.1:93236-101166 GCF_000469605.1 Apis dorsata | reverse complement strand
ATATAAAATAGTATATTAATAGATTGACCAAAAAATATATTTATATAATTTATTATAATTATATATATTATAATTATTTAAATATTATTTAATTATTTAAATAGAAAATACATATCATATTTAATGTTAATATTTATTCAAAAACAGATTCATCATTCAAGATTTGTTGTCATGATTATATTGATTGTAAGATTGTGATTGATAATTATAATTAATACAATAAACAATATATAATAGATATTATTTTAATTATTAAAAATACATATAAAATCTTTTTTCTTATACTTTTCTTTTGAAATTATATAATATGAAATTACCCATATATAATTTCTTAGAATTTCTAGTTTTAAATTTTACTTCTCAATCAATTTTTAATATTAAAAAGAAAAAGATTATATTTCAATTTTAAATTATAAAAAAATAAAAATTATTTTTATCAGATAAATATTATAATTAGAATATTAGAATAGATATATTCTTATAGTATTAGAATAAATATATTCTTATATTTTTCATTAATTTCTGTAAAAAAATAATAAAATTCTAAAAATAGCTGAAAAAAATAATTTAAATACATAAATTTAAAAATATAATTCATTTCATGCATTTTGAATGTTATTGAAAATATGTATTGAAATATATTGAAATATATTATAAATATATTACTTTATTTGGCCAAATATTTAATATTTAAAATAATTATGCTTTAATTTATTTAAACAGCTAAATAATTTTTTGTTTAATTTTTTATTTTTTAATTGAATTTTTATTCAAATAATTTATATCAACATGATTAATTGTTTTAAAAATAGAGATTTTCTTATACATAGTATCTTATATCTACAAACTTAATGTGACAGATATATGGGGATAATCAATATATAATTAGATAACAATTCTTTTTATCTTTTCTAATTCTGAAAATAGAATTCCGAAATAATGATTTTGAATGAGATAAACGAAATTTGACATTAATTCTTATTTAATTCTCGCTCATTTCATATTAGATTAAGAAAGATTAGAGAGATAATTCATGGAATACATTGAATTAGATTCTTGTCTTTCGTTCAAGTTAAATTCTCAGAATTCTTTATTTATATATTAAAGCAAAACATAAGGTAAAGATTACTGCATTTATCAATAATTAGAATACACTTATAATTGCTAAAATTTTAATCAGAAAATTGCAATTCTGATCTGATTATCTTTTTCTGTAATAATTCGACTGATTATTTGATTTAAATGCAAATGATTTAAAATTTTAATTATGACATTCGTTGTTTTTCAATTTTGTTCAATCAATTTTCATAAAAAATTAAGAAATAAATAAAGAAATATCACAAATAGAGAACATCAAAATTATTTATCATGTTGTAATAACATACAATATAGAATTTTTGATCAAAAAATTAAAATCATTCAAAATTTTTATGTTTTTAGTCAAATTTAAAGTTTTAAACAAAATATTAGTAATTTATTATGACATATTTTATTTTTTTTACTATATTTTCATGATCAAATTCTCCTGATATGATTTTAATTAAGAATATCTGGAATTTATTAAAATACTTGTATATAAATCGCAAATTAATATATAAGCTGATTTAAAAAAAATTCTAGATATTTACTAAAGTTGTTGAAAAATAAAAGATATAATAAATGTAAACAAAGTATACATGGAAAGGATATACGCTGTAATTAAAGAAAAAAGAGAAAACATAAATTATTAATATATTCGTGTGTATTTCAATAATTAATAAAATAAAATAATTAAAAATAATTTAAAAATGATTTTAATTTTTTGATTAGGAATTATTTCTAAATGTAATTTTAAATAAATAGTTATATAATAATGTTATTTTTTATTTTGAGGATAACATTATTATATTAATTAATAAACACACGTAAACGTATGTAAAAAAAAAGAATTTTATATATTTTCATAACTATAATTAAATGATGATTAATAACACATAATTAATAATTAAATGTAATTAAAATATAATATTTAAAGCAAAAGTATTTTTATATTATACAGCAAAATATCACAAAAATTTCAATTCTCTCTGTTTCTCTCTTTCCCACTCTTTCCTTTTCTTTTCGTCTTCCTCTCTCTTTTTCCCCATACAATATGATGTAAATGAATGATGAATGTACAACAAGGATGCCGCATAAAAAATGCAAAAGAAAATAAATTTCATGCGATTGGACGATTTTTAAATCTCTGTTCCGAAACGCTAATATATCGCTTATCGATGACACTTGAATAAAGAAGTGAAAGTTTTTCTGCTGGGCAAACAGGTGTGGCTGTTCATACTCCAAAGATTTGGCAACGACACGGTTTAAGTGTTGAAGAATGCTTACTTTTCACGGCTTGGTAAAAATTTTCTTTTTTTAGCAATTTAAAATGTTTCTAACTTGACATGAAAATTTTAAAAGAAAAATTGAAAATAATTTTAAAAAAAATTCCATTTCGTGGAATTACCGTTGTTGAAAAAAATATTAAATTATGTCTAAATTTTTTACGATATTTGATTTTAATTTTCTATATTTTGAATGATTTGAATGATTTTATGCAATGATTTTATGTGAAATTTTATTTCAATTTTTTTTTTAAAATAATCCAGTTAATGAAAACACTAATTGTGCAATAGTATATTATTATTTCAATCGAATAAAACATTTAAATCTTTTAGTTTTGAAAAAAATTCTAAAAATTCATATGTTTATTTTTAGGCTTCGTATAGGTATCACATATTAAGTGTTAATAAGAAATTATATATTTCTTATATTTGCAATAATTTTATGATATAATAATGATAATGAATATACTAAACGACAATAGTGTAATTAAAAATCTTAGTGTGACATACGATAATTAAAATATAATTATTACCGCATTATATGGAGATAAAAGAGAAGGATAAAACTTTTAGGATAGATAATATTTGACAAATGAAAAAAAATTTCTAATAAATGTAAATCTAAAAATTAAAATTTTTAAAATTATAAATAATTTTTTGTTTCGATTAAAGTATGTTTGTCTTAAGAATAAATATTATACAAAAATAATAAATTATTTTATTATTATTTTTTTCTAGTTTCCTACGTGTCCTTTTTCCATTTTCATATGGATATAATTGATATATTTTTGTTAATTAAAATTTCTCAGACAACTATGTAATAAGACAATTCTATTATACAATAGAGAAAAACTTATAATTTATTATTTAGAGATATTATTTATTTATGCTTATTCTGCACACTAGCTTCTAATATCAATAATATAACTCATTTTAACTGAAATAAATAATTATTTATAACTATGACAATATTAATTTTTTGATTCGTTTTTATTAGGATATTTTTTAAAGATGTGTTACTCTAATTTTTAGATTTATAAAAATTTATAAGAGTTTTAAAAATTTTTAAAACTCAAAATGTTTATTTTTTTTCTTTTTTTTCTTTTTTAAAAAATATAATTTATTTTTTTGATTTATAAAAAATTAAATTATTTTTCTATTTTACGTTTTCTCTATGAAAACTATTATAATATAAAATGTATTAATTTAATTCAGAGTAATTAATAAATTAAATTGCAATATTCTTAGCTAAATAAAAATTAAATACTAAATAAATACAAAAATTGAGTTTTGAGAATTTCGAATTCCAAAAATAATAAAAATAATAGAAAGTTTTAAAATTTATAAATGCGAAATTTTTTAAGTTTCCAAAGATTTCAAAATTTGGAAACTTCATATCATTTCTATTATTCTAATTATGAACTCTTTTAAAAGTTATGAACTCTTTTTCATTATCTTGTAATGAAAATATAATTTTGATAATATAACTTTAATAGATGTATATAATATGTAACTTATACGAAATGTAGCAAGAAATAAATAATTATATGTATAGCACAGTTTATATATACATAAATAGTTTAGATTCATAATATTTAATTATAAATATTATAATAATATTGGTAACTTAAGATAATTCCCTATAATAATATAATAATATAATAAAACTAAATTATGTCAAAATAACAATACTATTTTGATATAATTTTAATTTTTCTAATTCATTCACTAAGCAATTTTTTTATCATAAAAATTTAAAATTTAAAATTTTTTTTATATATTTTCAATTCGATATTGATTGCAATTTTATACATAACAGCTTAAGAGTTTTAAAAAAACGGATAATTTAATTTATATTCTTAATAAATAAATATATAATATTCTTAATAATATAATCAAGTTTCAAGATGAGTACATCTAAATATCTAAATATGCGATTAAGTATGCAAAGAAATATATATAAATAAATATGCAAAGATATAAAAATTCCCTTACTATTAAAAGTTTTGAATAAAAAAGAATGAGCAAATTTAATATATAATTTAATATTTAATGTAATATAAATTTAATATATAAAAATTTTATGTAAAGATCAATATAATATTTTTTCTATTATAAAAGAAAAATTAAAAAAGAAAAATTAATTAATTAATTAAAAATATAATAAATCAAATTAAATTTCGAAAAAATTAATTATATATTCGACTTAAAGATATGTGTTTTCGAGTTAGAAAAGATTGATTGATAACTATTTTAAAAAAATATCAACTATATTTTTAATTTCATACAAAAAATTCAATAATGAAAATTACATTATTTGTATAAATTAATTTAATATATCATATGACCTATAAATAAAATTTTAAAATGCTACTATAATTAATATAAATTAGTATAAATTAATTTACATAAAAATTTTTATGTATTACAAAAATAAGAATAATTGGAATAATAGATAAAAATTAATTAAATAAAATATTTTTCATATAATATTAAACTATTCAAAACTCACACAAAAATTAATTGAAAAAAAAAAAAACATTTTTAATTATATAATCAACAATATTTTTTTTCTCGAAGTATGTATATAATTTCTTTTTTGAATTGTTTCGACGCCGATTCTAATAAATAAAGTGAAAGCGTTCTTCACGTAAAATCGAAGTTCTGAAGATCGTTAGTATCTACTCTTGACAAATATCACTTTTTATCATTAGAATTGAAGTTCAGTCATTTTTCTCAAAATAGAAAAGTGTACTTCGCATAATCATATCACTATAAAATATAGATGAATAGCATCAATATATAAAGTTTATAAATATATATAATTTTTAAAAATAAAATATATAATGTTATATATTTAATATATAAAGTTTTTAAAAATAAAAATAAAAAAAATAAAAAAAATTTCATGTATCTAGATACATATGATCACAAAAATATTTTTATTTGACGCCAGGATGATCTTGATTTTTAAATTCATCATGTTTTGAATAAGTATATACATATGTATATATGTATTTATAGTATAATATTACTTTTTTTATTATTGACTATATACTTATTAAATATATTAAATTTACATATATATATTATATATATATTATAAATAAGTAAATATAGGAATATATAGAAATATATGAGTATAGAGGATATCATCCATGTGGAATTTTTAGAAGATAGATTTTACAAGCTAATGAAACACAAAAGTTTGTATATAAAAATATTCATTAAAATTTATTTATTAAATTAAGCAATTATATGAGATGGAGATAGAACAAAAATGGAGTTATCTCATTTAATAAAATTTAATTGTGTATAACTTAATAAAGAAAATTTAATTCTAACTATAATTTAATAAAAAAAACTTTATATTTTTGTATATATATATTTATTTTGATCTCTGGAATCGATTCTTCAAAGTTAACTAAAAGTTTATTTTTAATTATATAGATAAATATTATATATTATGTAATATTAATGCTATATAGATAAATATAAATAAATATTTTTATTTTTTCAAGTGATGTAAGATTTTAAATAAATAAACTTTTTTTTTCGAAATAGTATTTGCAAATAAGAGTAAAAAAGTAAATGGCATTCGTATTAAAAAAAAATAATAATACGAAGTTGCTTATTTTTGATTTTAAGGACTAGAAATATTTTTTTAAATAATTATTTATATTTGAGATAATATTTATTTTTATAATATTATATAATTATAATAAATATAATAATCTCTTTGCAATAATTTTTTATCTGATATAACATGTTTGATATAACATGTTCTAAAAATTCAAAAAAGTATCTTAAATTGTATATATTATTATATTCCAATTGAATTTAATTTTTATAATTTTGATTTAAAATAATAAAAAGCATAATTTAGAAACAAAATTATTTATTATTATTTATATTTACTTATTTATTTAATTATATTTAAAACATGTATCTAAATCATATATAGATACATGATTTTGATTTTTTTGATACAAGATCTACGACTTATAAATGACATATTTGATTGAGGAAATAACATTTTTGTGATTAACTAAGTTATGAATTTATATACGAATACTATAATGATATTAATAAGCAATATTGTGTACATGAAATGAAATATATAAACTTAATTAAGAGAGCATAAATAAGAGAGCATATTGAATCATTTTATAATATGATTAATTATTATATAATCTATAAAAGTTATATATTTAGATTTATTTTATTATTTTATGATATAATTTCCATTGGTAGTATAGTTTATAATATTATTCATTTAAGCGTTTATGCTCACCAATTCTTGGAAATAGAATTTCAGAATAAGTTTCAAACGTATCGAATGAGATAAAAACTACTTAACCAAATTTTACATGAAACTTTATCTCATTCATATTATTTACTTTCCTTTCTTCAATTGAATTTATAAAAATCACTTTTCCTCTTAAACATATTCGAAATTGGCTTAAGTGGACAATATTATGTATATATATATGCACATAATGTTCATAAAATATATTTATTATACATAGATTATTACAAAACAAATGATTTTGAAAAATTTTTTAAACAATTCAATAACTAGAATTAATTTTCAATTTGTTTGCACAATACAATTTCTATTATCTGAATTTATTATTCGAATGTTTTATTAATATTTTTTGTGAATACTTATTGCTCGCGAGATATATAAACATCTTATTCGGAGAAATTCCTCATAGAAATCTTTGTCTGTTATTATCATATGCAAATCTTTCTTGGGCCTGAATAAGGGATGGTATTAGCTGGGAAGTTTATCGTTTTCGAGAGTTTAGCCAATATAATTATATATTTTGACATAATCCAATCTGGTTGGACCGACCCTAGGAATGACATATTCCACATAATTGACAGCGACAATTAGTTTCATTCTAGTTTGAGGAAATCTAAGAGAGATACGCTGTTCTGTTCCTACTTGTCTTGAGATCTTTGTATAGAGATCATCATTCAAACCAGGAATTTTCCTCCAACTTAAGAATATTGCGAATTAGATACTGACCGCGATATTATGGTTGTGGGCATGTCTCACCAAGAAATTCCCAATTTAACTAAGAAGGGATTCTCTAAGGGTAGGGTCTTCACTTCCAAATAAAAATTCAGTGTGAATATGTCTTACTCTGATCGCCAGATACGATAATTAGATAGTTTGTAAACATATCATGTTCAGATTGGACATGATTATCTATCGTTATTTGTGAATTCGCAAGAAAATTCATGTGAATTCATCGTAGATTGATCGCTTAATACGACACCATAGATAATTTGTTCTAATATCACATCGTGTTCTGATCGTCGGGCATGATTCTCTGCTGTAAAATTGTGAAAGATTTAACTCTTTTATAAATACGTGTACTGCATGTGTAACTAAGAATACAATCCATCATCTTTAAGAAATATACTACTTATTATTATTATTATTCGACATCTATCGAAGGGCATTGTACAAATATCCATCTATTAGCTTATATCCATCATCATTATTACAATATTACTATTGTATTGTGGATGCAAACACAAATTATATTATATAA
>NW_006263893.1:91321-93023 GCF_000469605.1 Apis dorsata | reverse complement strand
ATATATATATATATATATATTTTTTCTTAATGGAAATAAAATTTAATTTGTAATTTATGTTAAATACATTCATATGATGATAATTGTGTTAACTATTGAAATGAAATTGAAAATATTTAAAAAATTAGAAAGTGGCAGTAAGAATATATAACTACGAAATTGAAATATAAAAGAATATCTATAAAAAAATATAATATTGGAAAATCTACAGTCATTAGCATTAAATTGAAAATTATTTGCATTAGTGCATATTTCTCGAGTTTTTTTAATTGTAATTTAAAAATAAAATGCTTTTGTACTAATCCCTAAATACTTCGCTCAAAACAAAGAAATTTTGGTGTAACCAATTATTTTTTCTAAACTATGGAATAATTTAAGAAAAATCTATGTTCCAGTGTTCGAAAATTTCTTTATGAATAATCTTGTCTCTTTATTATATTTATAATGAAAACTTATATATATATATGTATACATTATCATGAACATAATAAATGATCAAATTTTTATAATTTTCAATTAGTATATGAGAATAGCTTTTTGATTAAACATTTAAAATGAAGAATAATGTATGGAGCAATATTTCATACGAGAGCACAATAATTAACATTAATACATCAATTATTGTTTCATATTTTGAAACAGTAACTAATTCGTAAACATTTCTTTAATTTGTTATTTAGCTCTTTAATTATTTGATTTCAACAATTTCTATTAAATAGGCTGAATATTTGAATAAGATATGGATTTTTATGTAATTAAAAAAAATTGAAATATTTAACTATAAATATACATTATGTAATATAAAAAAATATATCATATTATTTAAAACATATGTTGCAAGTAAGTTGGCTGTCGGAAAGAATATGGACCTAATAATTAATTAATTTCGACAGGTATGATATATTTATAAAAATTACCATACATATTAGATAAAAATATCATATTTAGAGATATTACTATTATAAAATTAAACATTATAATATCGCATATTGATGGAAAAAATCAGATAGAAATGATGAAAAAGAATACTTTTACATGGCAAGTATTGATTTATGATATCAATTATTAATACATATATAATATAAGATTCAATATTTATCATATAAATATTGTATGATAGATGATTATGTATTGCTGTATTAAAAGAAATTTAAAAACTTTTTTATATTATTTGATTTTCGTCAAAATAATTGTCGAATCTGATTGAAAATAAATGTCGGCCAATTATGATATAATATTCGTTTAATATAATATTCGTTTTGCTATCATATTGATTATAATAACATTATATGTAATCTAATAATATCAAAAATATATAAAAAACAAAAAAAAGACACGAAAAAAAAAATAAACATGAAAAGTAAATATTAAATATCGGTTGATTACTAATTGGATTATCAAAATAAAATGATGAGATCATGTATTAATATGGAAACATAAGGTAATATTTACAAAATTATTAATTAAAATTAAGAAAGATTTGACAGTCATTGCAATACTATTATTATGAAGACATACAATTGTCACAATTAAGTACAACAAAATTGAAGAAAACAGTTTTTCAAATAGATAAATAGAGATGAATATTTTTTACTTCAAGTAGTATAAAATTCTACGAATAATTTTTTTTTAAAATAATATTTAATATTATAATATTATAATAATTATAATATTTAATATAATAAATAAACAAATAATATTT
>NW_006263893.1:90354-91300 GCF_000469605.1 Apis dorsata | reverse complement strand
TATAAATTATATAATTAAATATATTAAAGTCATAAATGTATAAAAAAATCAATTTATATATTTACGAACATAAGATTTTTAATTTTTATATTTATAGAATATATATATCTATATCTATATATATTTAAGTTTATATTTTTAATAATATTTGGTATCATAATTTACATAAATAAACAAACGTAAATATTTCATATTATCTACAGAATGTGAGCAAAAAAAATCTTTATATTTATATTTCAAAATAATTGATAAATGTTTCAAAGATTATTTTGAAAGAAAAAAAATAAAAAATTTTTGTTTATTTATTGTTATTAATTTCATTAGTTTTTTGTTGCATATATTTTCATATCTTTCATAAGTTATATATATATATATATTCATAAAATATTGCAATTATTGAATTTATAGAAATCAAGACATAAATAAATAAACAATAAAATATATGTTTACAATATGTGCTATTTCAAAGGTTAATGATATTGCAATGTTCATATTTTTAGAACATATAGTTAAACATGAATTTTTTAGAATTTATTGAAATATTGAGACATACTAAAGAATTTATTTCTTTTATTATTTAAATACCTTTTATTTTGAAGACATCTATATAATTTAAATTTTTTCTTACTCTTTAATTTTCTCATTAATTTTCAATCAGCATTTATTGCAACATAAGTTTTGAAGTAATACATACATGTTAATAATTAGTAATCAAGTGAATATTTATTTTATTTCTTTTTTGTAAATAATATAATAATAATATAAATAAAAAATTTAGAATAAAATATAATAATTACATATTTTAGAACAAAAACTGAATAGAAATATTTGATAATATTCATAAATTTTTGTTTAACTTTTATAAATATTAATATTCATTAATAAAATTTGTTACATAGAAAAGTACAAAATTATGTTTGCAGTATGCAATATATAAATGTTCACA
>NW_006263893.1:85370-90251 GCF_000469605.1 Apis dorsata | reverse complement strand
AACAGAAAAGATTTGCATTAACTAAATACTATTTTTTTTTATAATATAAATATTGAAAATATTGAAAATGAAAAAAAAATATAAAAAGTTTTGGAAAGAAAAAATAAAATTTATTTTATTAATTTAGTTTGGAATAGGAAGTACGTATTAATATTAATATTGTAATTTCTCTTACATATGTTACATATATATGTTATATATATAATAATAATATATAATAATGTATGTATAATATATATATGTATATACATATGTAACATGAAAATACTATTATAAATATTATAAATTCTTAATAGAAGAATTTCTATGCTTCTATGTAAAAATAAATCATAAAAAAGAATTTTTTTCGTTCATTTTCAATTTAAAAATTAATTAATTATAATAATTAGTTATAATAAAATTTTAATTTTTGATTGGATATGAGTAGATTATTGATAAGAAAGTTATTTTACATGCGAAAATAAATAAAAAATATATTTATAATAAATTTTTATTTCAAGATTGCTTTTCGAAATAAACTATTTCGAAATAAACAAACTTGAAAATTCGTCGAAAAGTAATATCTGATTATTTTTATTTAATTTTTTAAAATTAAAAGTTTGAACAAAGAAATATTTTATATTTTTATATTTTATATTTTTATTTTATATATTTTTTTTTTATTCTCGGATATGGAATAAACGATTCCATTAATAATTCACTTCTCTTCAATTATTTTTAAATTCGATTTTCTTGAAGACGACGTCTTAAACGAAATTTTATTTTTATTTATTTATTTATTTTTTTTGACTTTCTTAACAAAATCATCAATATAGAATCATCAACGTATAAATACTTGCTATCTGTCTATATATTTATTTTATTTAAATGCAATAAAATATTTTTAAAAGAAGAAATATTATGAAAAAAATGTTCTTAAAAATTATTTTTTTATAAGAAGATACATTGATTATATTTGTTCATTTGTATGTAGTAATAACCGTCACTTAATATATTTATCTATTATATTAATCTATTCCTGAAAAACAGAATATTAAATTAGACAAATACAAATTCAATTTTTTCTACAAAAATTAATAATTCTGAAAAAATTAATAATTCATTCTCAGCCTTAAATCAAAAAAATTTAAACAAAAATTTACTTTTATTGAAAAATTATAATGATAGAAAATGAACTATATAATAAAACTATATAACTATATAACTATATAAAGTAGAAATATTGGATCGTTAAAATAGAAATATAATCTTTAAGAAAATTATTGGATTATTTGATAAATATTTATTTAAAGCATTTTTTGTCAAAAAATAAACGTTAAATTCGATAAATGAAGACGGACAAATATAGATTCTCTTATATTAATCTATAGATATATAATCTATAGATATAGTGATTATATAAAAATAACTTTTTTTTTAATGTAATTTTTAATGCATTAATCGATGCAACTCGTTCTTACAAAAAATATTAGACAATTTATATCAAAATATTATAAGTTTAAAATATTATAATTTGAATTTTTGTAAAAATTATCACATGAAAGATTCTGGAATATATAAAGCATTTCATATTTTTTTTCTTTATAAGTTTCACAAATTTCAAATTGCAATATTTTATAAATTAATGATTTTCTGACATAAATAATTTAGTAATAACCGTAATAATTTAATATTTTTTTTTTAAATAGAAATGTACTGCTTTAATAGATGCATTAAAAATTATATAATTTTAAATATTTCAAATAAAAATTTAAAAATAATTATTTCAAATTATTTGATAGTAACGTATTTTAATTCATGTTACATTTTTTATTTAATTAATTAAAGGAAATTAAAATAAATATTTGAAAAAATAACAAATTGAAGAATTATTTAAGGAAATAATTTCTTAAAAAATTATTCTTAAAATAATATTTAAAATAAATATTGAACAATAAATGCAATAATAATCATATTAAATGTGTAATAATGTTAATTAGAAGCAATAATAAAATATAAAATATTTGATGTTGTATATTAAGAAATTAATTATTTTTATCGAATAATCAAATAATATTCAATATTAAATAATTTATTTTTTAAAATGATAAAATAAACTGTTTAATTATAAATAGAAATTTATTTTTTCGTATGGAATATGTTATATATGTTATGAAATATTTTTATTATTAATATTATTTTTAGAAATAGATTATTTCTTAAATAACTTTAAAAAATAATTTTAATGTAATATAATTTAAAAATTCTTCAAATTTGACTAGATCTGCTTTAAAATAGATTAAATATAAATATAAAAAATATAAAAAATTTTTTAATAAATGCATTATCTTTGGATCATTTTTTCGCGAGCATTTATTGTTCGCGAGATTTATAAACAGTTTATTCTTCATAGTAAGAGAAATTCTTCATAGTAATTTTTTTTTATTATTATAGTTCACAGGCCTCTTAAATTATAATAAATTATAATAAACCTGAATTGTAAAGAATTGTAAGGAATTGTATTAATTGTATTAATAATTTGTTATTTTTGAAAGTTTAGTCGATCCTTGTAATTGTATATTTTGACATAAGCCATTTCCTTGGACCTAAAGATAATATATTCCAGATATAGTTGACACGGCGATAACTAGCATCATTCTTTGTTCAAGGAAATTTATAAGAAAAGATTACGCTATTCTGCTTCTGTTTGTCTTGAGATCTTTGTATACAGATCATTATCCAAATGAGGAATTTTTCTAGAACTTGGGAGTGTCGCGAGTTGGACATTGACCGAGATATTATTGATTATTGGCATGATCCACCATCTGTGATTCTTCCAATTGAACTAGGAAGGATTTTTTCTTGGGGCATGAACTTCACTTAGAAATAAAGTTTCACAGTGATCACGTCGTAGATGTGATTGACCGCTGGATATGGCAGTTAGATAGTTTGTAAACACATCGTGTTCTGATCAGACACGATTATCTGCTGTGACATTGTGAGAGATATCTTGCTCTCTAATTATACGCACTCCGTACGAGTAACTTACATACGATTTACTCATCCTTAAAAAGTAAACCATTTATTACTACAAGTCAAAAGGCATTTGATAAATATCCAATTGTTAGCTCATATCCACTAAAACTATTACAATACTATTGTTGTAAGCGCGAACATCACTACTTGTAAACATTCATAAAAATTTTGAATCAATAATTCATTAAACATTCATAAATATCATTGTTATTAATGTTAATAATAAAAATGATATATGATAATCATTTATTAAAAAAATTCGAGATATTGCTTTGAAATTTATTTTAATTAAATTTTTTTTCAATCTTTTTGATAAAATTCTTAATATTTTTTAAAGATAAAATATTTTTTGTAGATAATATCATGAATGCATCATTCGATTATATTTAATGTTCAATATTTAGCAATTTAATATATTTGTCATATGACATATATCAATTTAGATATAATTTATTTGTAATATATTTATTTTATAATATAACATAAGAGAAATAACTTTACTTCTCTTATGAGATACAAATACATTATTTTCAAATAAATTTATTTTCAAATCTAAATTATAAATTTATTTAAATAAATAATAAATAATAATTTTAATATTTTAGATTATATTTGACATATAAAAAATTTATTTAAATTGACAATTAATTTTTATTTAATACCAAATAATATTTGGTATTAAATTGATATTGAAATTGATATTAATATATTGATAGATTATTGAACTTACAACTCAGGAACTTTTTTTATATTATAACTATATTTATTTTCAGAAATATTTTTGATTAAAATAGTTTATTTTATCAGGAAGATATCCATTATATATGATAATGATATCCATATATATGAATATGATATCCATATATGATAAATGAACCATTATAACAAATTATAATATTTATATCTTATATACATAAGACGCAATAAAAAAATTTATTTTTTTAGAATAGATATATAAATAACAATGATACAATAAAAGAAAATTATTTAAATAAATTCAAATAAAAAATATATAATAAAATAACAAATTATTTCATTTCAAAATATAATCAATAATATAATATAATAAAAATCAAAGAAAATTATTTATTTTTTCAAATAAAGACATAATTATTTTAAATTATGTCTAAAGTCGAATAAAATAATATATTATTTTAAAGGTCATTTTTCAAAT
Organism: Apis dorsata; assembly: GCF_000469605.1. Lineage (NCBI taxonomy): Eukaryota > Metazoa > Arthropoda > Insecta > Hymenoptera > Apidae > Apis > Apis dorsata. The sequence goes on along the minus strand of NW_006263893.1, from coordinate 86,062 downwards.
ATTTTAATAACGCTTAACATCTGCTATTGCTCATATAATTTTTGTGTGTGATTAATATTTATTATTAAATATCAAAATTTATAAAATGCAAGACTTAGGACCAAATAAAAAGAAGAAATAATTCAAAATATTATTATATATGTTCTTCAATATATATTCTTTAAAAATCTTATTACATTTTATCATGAATTCTTCTTCATTTTTATTATAAAATACAATATTATCATAAATTAATCTTTATTCCTTTCAAATCGAAGATTTATTCTTTCGTTAGGTATGCAAATTATTTAAATTAAACAAGAAAATATGTTGCGAGAATCATATATTTCGCATGAGAAAAGAAAGAAAAAGAAAAAGTTGCATTCATCATAATGAATACGTGACATTCATTTGCAAAAGAAATTACAATGTGATTGTGATGATAATTAATTTCTAATGATATTCATATATTGATTAGAGAATATTTATGAATTTGAACATCTATTATAAATTTCATTTGTTAATGTGGAGCACTTTTTTCTGTTTTAAATATATTTCTATATATAAATGTAGGAGAAAATATTTTGACTTTAAAGAGATGATATTTTGATTTGAAAAATATAAATATTGATATGAAAAATATAAATATAAATTTTATTTTTTATTAATATTATGAATAAAAATAATTATTTTACAATTAAAAGTAAATATGA
>NW_006263893.1:83496-84467 GCF_000469605.1 Apis dorsata | reverse complement strand
ACAATTTGCAAAATTTTTTTTAAACTATTTCATTCATTCGTTTTTATATAAAAATATTATTTTTTAAAAATAAAAAATAAATTATTGAAGAAAATTTTTATAAAATCGATGAAAATTTAAGTAAATCAAAATAATTTAATTTAAATGATTTGTGGCTCACTTAAAAACTTTATTAATTAAATTTATTTTAATAATAAATTTATTTAAATTTATTAATCATTAATCAAAATCAATATTAAATAGTATCATTAATCAAAATCAATATTAAATATTACTGTGAAAGAAAAATTTTGTTCATTATGTATTAGAATTTTGTTCATTATGTATTATTAGAAATTATGCAAAATAAAAAAAGAAAATTATCTTCTTACACTCTGTTCTAGTATAAAAAAATATGAATTTGCTTATGTTATAATTATATATTCATAACATTATTAAATTAATTTTTTAAGTAATTATTTAAGTTATTTAAGTTAAAGTAATAATTAATTTAATGAGTTGCAAATTTTTACACAAATTTTTTATATTTCATATTTTACATAAACAATATGAATGAATATATTACGTATTTTTTTATTTAGATTGAGTTAAATATTATGAAAAATATAATTGTATTTTAAATAGAAGTTTTGGTTGTAATTGAAAATTATAAAAATATTAAATGATATAAATAATAGAATGACTATTGACATAATATTATAGAATAATAATATAAAAAAAAAAGAATAATAAATAATAATAATAATAATAATTGAAATAAAATATTTTATTATATTCCTATTTTCTTTATCAATATATTATGTGAAGTCAAACAACATCAAATGAAATATTTTTTCGAAGTTATATTAATGTAGAAGATAATGACATACATAATGAATAAGACATATATATTTATATATATCTTATATAGAATATATATATATAGAACATATATATAGAACATATATATTTATATATATCTTATATAGAAG
>NW_006263893.1:80426-83130 GCF_000469605.1 Apis dorsata | reverse complement strand
TATATATATCTTATATATATCTTATATATATCTTATATATATCTTATATATATCTTATATATAATAGAATCTCTATAATTCTAAATATTATTTGAATATTTTATTATTCAAACTGTTATCTCTATAATGTATAAAATAATTTATTATAATAATAAAAAAGATTTAATTTAATTGTCATTAAAAATTGTTGTTTAAATCGAAACAGTAGATATGAATAAAATGTTCACATGTTCGATTGTTCCGATTATATAATAACTATATCGATTCTCAAGCGAATTGGTATCCTTATTCTATTTTCTAAGTTTTAAAAATTTTGGAACACTTTAGTTTTTTAAAATGTTAAAATTAAATTAATTTATTAAATATTATGTAATAAATTTTATAAAATAATCAAAATCCATGATGACGTCATATATTAACATATCATTGTGAATTTTATTATTTTTTTCATGATTTCAATTGCTATTTTTTTTATAATTTTTTATACACTATTTAATAAATTAATGCTTTTTACATTAAAAAATTCAAGTTATTTTATCTAATTTTAAAAGTTATTTCGTTTTAAATGATTTTCGAATATTATCCGTGCAAATACAAATTCTTTAATTAACTATTGAACTATAAAATGCAAATATGAGTGTATAAAATAAATATGTGATCATCTTGTACTCAATTTAAAATCAGTCCTATTAATATATATCGATTATATATACTTGTTTATTATCTTGTTTATAATGTACATTGTAATGTTAATCTAAAGATCTAGAGAATTCTATTTTGTTTCTTCTTTGAACAGTTTTCTTTGAACAGTTCAGTATTAAGAGTCTCATAATCAAATTTCATATTCAGATATCGATTTATGCGCAAAAAGTCATACTAATGCACTATACTTATATTGCATCTATATTGCAACACATTATCATTTTTTTATTGTCAATTTTAAAATGAAAATTTTAATATTTTGACAATAATGAATAAATATGACTATAGCGATTGTGTAAATGACTACGAAATAGATGTGGGGATAATAATATTCTTATATTATTTCTTATCATTTTCTATCAATACGAAGAATTTTATAATTTAGATATGAAATTAACGTTAAATATATATTCATATAATATATATGAACAATGACATCAAAACATAAGTATACAATTTTTAACGATTGAAACGGAATCGAAACTCGGAAACTAAATCGAAAGTTAAAAAGCAAGAAGGCTATAATTGACAAAAGTATATAATATTGAAAAATCTGACATTAAAAAACTGAAAAATAAAAAAACGAATGAAATTGAAAATTATTGGCAAATTATTGGAAAATTATTATATCTTTCAATATTAGTTTAATAATAATAAATAAAGTTTAAAGATGCTAAAAAATCAAAATATAAATGCTATTGTAGATATAATGATGATTTATATAAACTAGAGAAATGCCAATTTTATTGTAAATAAATATATTATTCTTTTGAAAATATAGAATAATTTGTTTATAAAAATTCCATTGTTCAAATGATTTTATCTTCATATTAGTTTATTGAAAATATTGAAAAATTCTATTGTATTGAAAATTGTATTTTGTAATAACATATAATTTATTCATTAATTGAAAATTTAGACAAATTTGTGCTGCATAAAAATTAGCAATCTATTAATTATTAATTTTTCTATATATCATTTAAAATTTTTTTTAGATATTCCCAATGATAAGATTGTATTATGACAATTATTCTTGTTCAAACTATTCAAAATTTACACTAATATTGATCAACTGTCACAGTCACATTAGTGAAGTCTATTACTTGTCCGACTATGTAACTTCGTTTTCTCCTTTTATAGAAAGCCTAAACTGATTCTATTCGCTTTAGAACGATTCCGGATCCATCAAGACTTTCAAATTTTTTTCTTTGATGATACACGGAAACTTATAAATAGAGATCATAAGATTATGCAATTTGTCGGGAATATTCTTTGAAAAAAATATCATTTGATATATTGTGTTAATAAGAAATCGAATTAATTTTGAAGAGACTAATAGTGAAATATTCAGACATCAAAAATATATTTTAACAGTTTCTTAAATAAAAATTTTACAGATAGAAAGGATATATATATTATATTTTCGAATTTTTAATTATTATTCAAAGAATATTTAATCTGAAGAATGGCATCTAATGATTATACAATTTTTGTTTTTAAGAATTTGTATAATATTTGTAGTAAGATTTAATAATCAATTAATAAACGATCGAAATGCCAAATCATTTTTAAATTTAAAAATTATTGAAATAGAGTATAAGAAATTTTAGTGTCATTACATAAATTATACATATTTAAAAAAATACAATTTTAAGATATATTTGTAAATTAAAATTTGTAAATTGATGCAATCAGTTGGTAAATAATCTTGAATGAGGAATGACATGAGGAAGAAAATGAAATATTTTTATTATTCATTTTTTTTTTAATTTTTCAAAGTCATTAATATTTTCTGAAAAGAAAATTTTAAAACTATAAAGAATTTTTTTTCACGGAATTTTTTCTTCAAAATTATTTATTATTGCTATATATTTTATTTATATATTATTAAAAATAAAAGATATGTGTAAATCTCTTTTAATATTTTATATGATTAAATACAAATTAAAATTTGGGATGAATGAAATAGAAGAAATTAATCAAATTATTATAGAAAATTTTT
>NW_006263893.1:76086-79417 GCF_000469605.1 Apis dorsata | reverse complement strand
TATTAATTATAATTATTCTTTTTTTATTCTTAGAAAATTTTTAGAAATTTTTTAAAAGAAATTTTTCTGTTCATTGATTTGTAGACAAAATTAAAATTTTCTTATATATTTCTTATATTCAATATTATATTCAATATAAATATATTTTAAAATAAAATTTTTGTAAATTATTTTCGAAAATTATGTTTGATTAATAAATATTAAAAGTGAAAATTATTCTCAGACAGTTATTCATAATATCTTGTTGCAAAAAATATTTGAGAATAAATAAATATGATATACAATTAAATAAGAAATATTAAAATTCTCAAAAGTTTCTCAAATATATCTTTAGAATTACACATCGATTTATAGATGACGAGTGATTTTTCTTTTTTTTACTTTTATTGATTTATATTAATTTATTTTATCCAATTTTTTTGTTTCATAATGAGATATGATTTTGTTTATGTATTACAAAGTTTAACTTATAATATTACACATGAAAAAAAAAAAAATAAAATAGATTTTTTTATGTATTTTATCACAAAAATTTGAAGATTTTCTTTGATGTAACTTTCACTTCATTGTAATATGTAACATTGATTCAATATAAAAAGTAATTGAAGTATTAATAATAATTGATATATAAAGTGACATATAAATCTTTTATATAATATAATAATTATAATAGATTCTAAAAAAAAATGTTATATATCGCATCATGCGAAACAAAAAAAAAAAATATATTTTTTAAAAGAAATATATTTATTAAAATAATTAATAATTTATTAGTGATCAATATTTATTGAAATATTTATTTATTTTTTGAATAATTAGAAAGATTAAAATAAATGTATTGCATTAGTAACGTTTACAGAAAAATATAATCGGAAGGACATATATTTTCAGAAATNTTAATATTATATTATATTAATATTATTATATTATTATTTTGAAATTTATTTTATAATTTATCAACTTTTTATCTATAGTTTATTTGAAAATTGATATTAAATGACTAAAACTTTTTCTATTAATAATTAATTTTATATTTTTAGTGAATATGCAATGAATAAATTTTATAAATAACTTTATAACTTTTTGTGAATATAAAGAAATTACATATACATGCATATTTTTTTCTATTATCTTCAAACTTTCAATAAAACTATTAATAAATATAATTACATTTAAGATATATAAAATTTTGATTATACATAAAAATTTAATTACCACTTTTTATATTTTTACAAAGTCTCAAATAAAATCGAAATTCATTTTCATTAATAAAATCTTTCTATATTAACTTCATATTTTATAAAAAAACATAAAAGAATTATAACTTTCAATTATGAATAAATATCTGGATATTTATAATAATGTTATATTTATTATAATTCATCTTTTCGATATTGACAAATTAAATTAGGTCGGTTCTAATATTATTTGTCATAAAACAAATGTTAATTCGAAAAATATTGTCTAGTGACTACTATGTGTATATTATTTACATATATTTTTATTTAATATAAAATGAAATGATATAATTTCTAAGTTGATTTAAAATCAACATAGAGTGAGAACAAAGAACAGAACTTTGTTTTTTTTTGAAATGAATATTTCAAAACATAGAATAGAAAGCTAAATCACAGAGATGTCATATTTCGCACTTTGTTTATGATACTTAATTAAAACTTAACTCAAAATTATAATTTCACATGTGTGTGATTTATAAAAATTTCACAACTTAAATCATCAATTTCGATAAAAAAATAGACATTAGTCAATATGCATCAAGATAAATTTGTTCACATATCAAAATTTTATTTATTGAATAAATATATTTAATTTAATCTAATTAGTTAATCATTCATTTTATCTAAGATTTTGATAAAATAACAAATTTATTTTCAAATTAATAAATATAAATTTTTATTTTATATCAAAGAGTTAAAGTTATCGATATATAAGAATGACTATAGAAGACGAATAATAATATTAGAAGCTGAAATATTTTTAAAATTATAGATTATATAAAAAAATATTTCAAACAAAAATTTAGTAATTTCAAATATTATTTGAGATATATTTTTATAAGTAAACTTTTCTTTTTTAGATGAAATCATTTTTATTTTTTAATATATTAATCGATATAAATTATTTCTTAATTTACTTCTTCTTAATTTATTTCTTAATTACAAAATTACTAAATTACTACTTACTTAGAAAAAATTACTTTGAACTTAATTAAAAGATATTTTAATTTTTAGTTTGAATTTTTTAAAACTTCTCAAATGAGAAAGATGAAAAAAGCGATTTACTTTATTTGATATTTTTCTTATATGATAAATTTTATAAAACCGGCGATTTTGGAATTTAAATTTTATTTTGATCGAATTCAAAGATATTATATAAATATGGAACTAAATAAACATGAATGAAATGAATTGTTAATGAATTATTGATTGCATTTCCACATTTTATTCAAATTGTATATTTTTTAGAAACATTTTAACATAGTGGAATGTGATTTAGAAGTGTTTCAAATTTTAGAATTTGAGAGAATTTTCCAATCGTGCCAATTTCAATGGTAATTACCATCTTACACGAAGAAATTTATTAAAAATATTCGCAGATCAGTTTCCCTAGCAACAAAAGATTGAGCAGCATTGTTCTCCATATAATTCTAAGAATTTTCTTTAGGCAGAGAATGTTGTACAATCAAGAAACTATTCCATAATATCATTGATCGCTTATGTAATTTTTCAAAATGAATATAGAAAGGATTTCATAAGAGTTTATACAAATAAAAGAAAAATTAGAATATTTTTAACTATTTTTAACTCGAACTATTGAATAATCTAAACTAAAAAAATTTTTCTAATCTTTAAGTTAGCAAGAACTTTTTCAATTATAAAAACTTTTTGAAATTATGAATTCGTGCATGTATGCAATGACAAACAGATTTCATTTGCATACGCATTTTATTTTCATTTAAAAGAAATAATAAAACTTTATAATAAATTATTTCTATTATTATATATTCATCATGTATGTATGTATATTATCATTATTATGTATATATAACTTTATGAATGGGTTGCAGCTAACACAATTTATAAATTAAAATTTAATTTTTCAAAACCAATGACTTAAAAAAATTATATTATATATAAAGATTTTTATTTCTGACTTCCTTCATTATATTCGTTATTATCTATTATTATTTGTATAGATAATATAAATAATGTAGATTTTTTAAAGATTCTTATAATTTTATATAATAATATAATATTTTATTAATAATTCTTCATTTATTTATTTATTATCCTATTTCAATTTTATAAAA
>NW_006263893.1:65040-75678 GCF_000469605.1 Apis dorsata | reverse complement strand
TCTAATAGCAATTTTTAATTTTATTAGAATTTATTATTATATACTAGAAATTATTATAGATTACAACATTAGTTTGATGGAGAATTTCAATAACTTGTCGCAAAATTGATCTTGAATGTAATTTTCAAAATTTAAAAAATTTTTTTTCTTACATTCTATTTATGAGAATTAAACATATAAATTGCAAAAATAATATATTGTTTTTAATTATAATATTAATATATATATTTAATAATAATATTGTAATTAAATAATTCTGCAAAATAACCAAATATTAGTGAAAAATAATACAAAATCAAATGAAAATTACATTAAATATTATATATCTTCTTATACTTATCGTTTTAGTATTGAATAATATTCATATCCTGATCTAATCCACAAAATAAAATCATTATATATGATGACAACATTTTATGCATGATATTATTATATTTCAAATCGATCTGGAAATTTTTAAATAAAATATTTGGTTCACAGGTTATAGATCTATATTATATATATGATTTCTCAATTCCGTTCAAATAATATATTGTTTTATTTCTTTTCCTAAGGAGCAGTAAAAAATTGAATTGAGACTATGTTTCAAGAACTAAAAGTTCGCATAATTGAAATTTTTCATTATTTAAAAAAATGCCAAACTTGCTGTAAAAAAATAATATGAAAAAATACACAACAAATATGCCTTGAAAATAATAGTTACATTAAAGCTAACATAAGCAAAATTATTATATAGCAGTATTCGTCATTCGTAATTGCGTCGTCGCATTTTTCCTTTTTCTTCATCTAATATTGATTTTAATTGTTTATATCTTAATAAATAAGTTTTAATTCTCATTTTTGTATATCAACTCTTGTGCTTGTTATCAAAAGTGTTTTACAAATATAATTAACATTCGTACAGATATGTACAAAAATGATTATTATGAAAAAATGCAAAAAAAATAGGGAATTAAATTAATAAAAAAATAAAATATATAATAAAGAATAAATACTAATAATAGAGTAATAAATACTGATTTTTTCTATTTAAAAAATTCTATTAGAAAAATAAATTACACATACTGATTTTATGAAATCACAATTTCAAGAATTAAAAATATTCTCTTAAATCTGCAAGATATTATTAAATTTAACATATATATATTAAAATTCTTGTTGAATTTATAATAATTTAACATGCACAGAAATTCTAATAATAAATATAATTGATCACATATTTAACTTAAATCTTGCTAATTTGCAATTGTAAAATACTATAAAATACTGTAAAAATACTATAGAATTTATAAGATTTATGAATGATTATTTATTATATCATCAAAATAATAAAATTTTCTTGGTTTTTTGATAAAACCAAAACAGTTTTCTTTTAATAATTAGAATCACTGTTTGTAATTATAAAATTATTTTATAATCAATTAAATTTATACACATACATATTTATATATTATTTGAGAATTATAATATAAAAGAATATATTTATCTAATGTTTTATTAATATATTAAATAAAATTTAAGAAAAATATTTTTAGATCATTTTGTTTTCATTTAAATTTATTATTTATTATTTCTGAATAATAATTCTGCAATTCTGCAATTTTTATGATTTACGTTTTATCTTTATAAAAATATTATTAAAAAATGTGTTTGAAAATTTAACACTTTTTTTTTAATTGTAAAAAAAATGTAATTTTGTTTTTTATATTAGATACTTTTAAATATTTTATTTTATGATTTTACTGATTAATTCATTTCATATCAGAGTTCATCAAAATTGAAAGTAAAAAAAAAAAAAATTCGAAGTAAATGATTTAATATAAATGATCTCATTTAAATATTATAGAAATATAAAAATATAATTAAGGTTTTTTATGAATAAAACAAACATTTTATTCCAGATAAACATTTATTATAAAGATATTAATCTAGTTAATAATTAACATTAATTTGTGAATTTTTTTATAATATTTTAGTTATAAACTTTTAAATATTTAATATATTTTTCATAACAATTCATTTTTTCATTTAATTTTTCATCTAATTTTGTCTAATTTTTAATTATATAATTTTCAAATTACATTTAAAAAATGAAAATATTTATAATAAATTTTTGATTTGTATAATAGATTATTATAATATATTTTTTTGTGTTTCGATATAAATCTTATTATTGTTCGCGATTAACATTAATTTTGTGAAAATATTAAAACAAGAAAGATATCAAAATAATAGATTTTACTTTTTTTATTATTTTTTGTTTTATAATTATTGAAAATATTATAAAAATATTTTTAACAAAATTAATATTGTATTTTACTAAAATAGAAATATAATTATATATAGTTATTTATTTTTATAGTATCATTTTATTTATAATCATTTAAATAAATATTTAAATTGATCTTAAAATAGTTTTATATTTAGATTATTAAAATAGAGAATTTTCTTAAAATATAATAATTTAATTTTCATATCATATTAAAATCGTAATATTCATTTATATATATCCTGAAACTTATATATACTTCAATAATAATACTTATAGATGAAAATATTTTTTTTTTAGATTTTTTTTTGTAATTTAAAAAAACAAAAATTTTGTATTTTATATGTAGATTAAAAACAATATAAAAACAATGATTAAAATTCATAAAGTTGTATTTTTTTAAAAGTATAAATTACTTATTTTTTCAAATTTTTTATAATTCCTTTTGAATAATATATACAAATATGAGTAGAGAGGTCTGTTGCGACAGAAGTACTGCCACGAAGCATGCAATCTTACGCCATTCATCGTATACGCATATCTTTAGATCATCGCCGTAGGGAAATCTTGCTTCAAAGCAGTCTGAAAAATCTTCTTGAAATAGATATATTAAAAATGAATTTGATGTTATTATAATAAAATATCTTATTTATTATAATAAAACATATAATATAAAATATTAATAGATATAATATATTCATTGTACATATATTATATATATTATTGTTTATTATAATATACATATATTATATTATAATATTTTCATACAATATTTTGTATTAATTTATGAATAATAAAAATATTATAATAAAATTGAAAACAAAATAAAAATAATATATATATATATATACATATAAATAATAATGAATATAATTATTAATTTTAATATTAGCTTATTATTTTAATAATTACAATTTAAGTAAAGCTAATTAAAATGAATGTCTATTCCAATGTTTAGTTATTATATTTATAATAAATAATGAAATTTATTCCAATTTTATACATAATTAGTTTTGTCTCCTAAGATTAAGCATTATAACACATAAATAACATGATTCCTTTATAATAAATAATGTAAATCATTATATATGTATAATAAATGTAAATAATTGATATCATATATGTATAGAGTGAATGAATAGAAAATTATTTGCAAGTAAAATAGAATGTAATTATATAAAAATTAATACAATAAAAATCAAAATTAAAAATTCATTAATGTTTATAATCATTCAGAAATTAATTATTTTTGAATATCTCGTTTTGAAAAATTTTAGACACAAAATGAAATCAGCTTATATTACATCATATTCATATAATTTAATTCATATATTCTTATTCTTTGATTTTTTTTTTTCATATTTATAATATTTTATTATTTTTTGCTTTTTCATTTTTCTTTCTCACATTAGCAATATTTCTTTGCTTTTTATATTTCATACTTACAACTTTTCATATATATTCCCCCTAATTGCTTTTTATAAATACATTGTATTTTTTTTCTATTTTTTGCATTTTTACTATAAATCAGATTTGAATATTTTTAAAATAAAATATTTTTAAAATATCTTTAAAATAAAATATTTTAAAATGATTTATTTGAATTTAATGAAAATAATTAATTTGCCAAGTTATATTATTATTACTTCTAATTCTAGATTAACATTTATTATAATTATTTGCTCAATAATTATTCTGAAAGTATATTTAGTTTAGGAACGAATTTTCTCTTTTTTTTAAGAAATAAACTTTATTTCTATAAATAACAATGAATTTTGTATTATTTTTCCAAAATATTGTTTTGTTTTAAATTTTTAATTGATCAAATAAAAAAATATAATATTATTTGAAATATATTGTGAAATATGCAAAATCTTATTTATAAGCGAATCGAGAATCGATTTTAAAGGATAAAAAAATATAGAAATATTTGTTGGCTAAAATTTGGCAAAAATGTTGGCTAAAATTTATTTGTTAAATTATAAGCAATTTAATTCGTATTAAGTAAATTGAAACGAAAATAAAGTCGACAGCAATATATTATATTACAAACATAAAAATGATTCTTTCTGTCATTAATACAAACTTAAACGAATATATAATTATAATTTGAATAAAAATAATAAATAGCATTATTTCAAATAATTATTTTTAATTTATTATTTGGAAAATAAATTGGATTTAAATCACATATTTTGTTTATTTAAACAGACAATTTTTTTTAGATAGATAATTTTTGTTATTTAGCTTTCAAAAGAAATAATTTTTTTATTTAATCTTCTATTTTAAGTTATTCAAATAATTATTTCTCAAATAATTTTTTATATTAAAATTATCACATATACCAATATATATATATATATATATTTTTCAATATTTTGTTGATATTTAATTTAGATATTTTATTTTATATTTTTCAATGATTACAATAATACTTACACAATATAAATTCAAATATATTTGAAGCAATAATTCTGAAAATAAATAAAGTTATATTGTAAAAAAATTCCTGAATTCTATGTTTAATAATTTATCATAGTAAAAATGATAATTCATTTATTTGAACAAAATTTCACTTATATCAAATTATTTATTATTTTATTTAAATTAATTTAAATAAAAAATTATTCAAAAATAATTTATTTCTATCTTTTTTTCTAATCTATTTTACATAAAATGAAATTATTAGTAAAAATTAAAATAACAAAGTTTTTGAAATAATTTATTACTATCTTATTTCTTAAATTATAATTAAGTTTTTACATCAACTGCAAAATTTTATGTTATTTTTATTTTGATTTTTATTTATTCATAATATCATATTGCTAATTGTAATTAATATTTGCTTCTTTGAATAACAATGAATATTAATGAACGTTAAATAAGCCATCATAAATTTAACATGATTAACGTTCAATATTCTGAAATTATAATTAGAGACTTCGAAGTTATGTTGATGAGAATAAAATACAATGAATACAAAAAATTAAAGAAATATTGTTATTCCTATAAGTATTAATATTTATATAAATTAATGATTTAAGATTAAATCAAATTTTGACTAAAATTTGTCTATGTATTAATTGTAATTATAGATGAAATATTTTAAAATTTATTAAATCATTATTAAGTTAAAATATTAGATTATTACTCAATGACAAGGATTTTTAAAATTAAATTAAAGCAAATTTGTGTTTTTAATCAATGATTTCGTTTAATATTTATTTTCTGTTTCGCTATTTTTAATAAATTTAAAATATTATAAAAAAGTTTTACTTTTTATACTTTAAGCATGTTTTTCATTTTTTACATCAGCGAATTTTAATTTTCGAATTATTCTGCTTTTATGTATGTTTTTGTATGATGATCATTGCTACTCAAAAGAAACTGATGATTTTACATATGTATTATAATAGTATAATGGTTAGCTTGTCCCTTGAAAATTGATTTTGTTATTTGAATGATATATTTTATAAAAATTTATATTTTTTTAAAAATTTCCTTTGATGCATGTTTATATATATAAAAGGGAAACTTAGTTATAATTTCGATTATCTAGGAATTTTATTTTTGCATTTTGTGAATTTTTTTAAATATTCAAATTCACTATGAATGGATATAAAATGTATTGATTTATTTACTGTTTATATGTATATTTATATAAACAGTTAAGAAATAAGCGATTGCATATTATTATATATACTCTTACGAACACTTGTAGAAATGAATAGAATGTACAAAATTGAATATAAAAGTTTTTTGCGAATAACTCAAAAATACAACGATTATATATAAAAAAAAAAATTGTTCAAAATAATATTCTATTAGGAACAATAATTTTAGAAATCAAAATTAATTTATGAAATACGATAGCTCAAATTTTATTTTTTCAATAATTTCAAGACTTTCAATAATTTTAGATTTCCAATTTCTTAAGTAATAATATATGAATAATTATAGTTTTCTTATATTGTTCTAAATTTTCAATAATAATTATTAAAAAAAATATATAATAAGAATAATACATAAATAATGGCTGTTTCAAAAATTACATGTCAAATATCTTATAATCAACCAAATAATTATAAGGATTCTCATGCATTGCGATATGATCGATCCCGCTTTTTTTTTACAGTTTTTATCCCCGCTTACATAGAAAGATCTCCAATCTTTAGGATACGTAATGCCTATGTATATATGTATTACGCAATATTTTTTATCAAAAATCATTTTAAGAAGATAAAATTAGTTCTTAAAAATTCAACTATTTTGATTTTATATTATAATTCACAAACTATAAGAAATGTAAAAAAAGTTTTCAGAGTTTTACAAAAGTTATTTCTTTTTAAGGATATGATATTATTTCATGCATAGATTAGATAGATTATATATACAATAAGATAAGAAATTTTCATACAAAGTTTTACTATATGCGAAAACCATATATATTAAACAATTGTATCATTTCCGTAATTTTCTTCGATATTATAAATCGTTATTGATATTGTTTCTATGATTGAGCTATGGTATGCAATAATAAAATTGATTTATTATAAAATTCGCTATTGACAAATTTTATTATAAGACCATTAAAAACAAAGTTTATATATTAATGATAGTTTTCATTAAATTCACAAGGTTCTAAAATTTGAAATTATAAGTTTGAAAAATTTTAAGATTTAAAATTCAGAGATTTAAAATGTTCTGATTTTGAAAAGATTCTGCGATTCAAACAGTTTTGAAGTATAAAAGATTTTAATATTGAAAAGATTTTGAGGTTCCAAAAATTTTGAAGTTTAAAAAGTTCTTTCAAAACGTTCTAAAACCTCTTCTTACTTATCTCATGAAATCATATTCGGTAGGGTATACAGCGATAATATTATGATTAATCATTAATAGGTGATTAATCCTTATTAAGGATTAATCACCTTAAGCGACAATCAATTTAAAGAAAATTCCTAGGATGAAATTGAGGAGTTACGTCATCTATAAAGTCTGCTATTTTCCCAGAAAATTGTTCCGCGAATATTTGTAATAATTTTTCTGAAATAGGATAATGCTGATCGCCGTTGAGACTAGAAAATATCGTCTTAGGCCCCAGAACTACATTGACACTCCAGCCATGCGAATTGTTTTTAATAAATATAAATTCGAAGGATTCTCCAAATTCTTCTCTCAAAAACAGCAGTATCACTCTATATTATCTCTCATAATTTGTTTCAATGTTTCAACATAAATATTTCTATATACTGATTAGATTATTATATAATTATGTATAATAATTTTTTATTATTATATAATTATATGTATTATATAGTATAATATAAATTATATAACATTATATAATTATATATAAAATATTTTACCAGATAAATCTTATGAAAAAAAACAACTTTTGTCTGAAAACTTGTTGTGTAACGTAAAATCAAAAAAATGTCGAATTGTCGAAATAATCGAATTTTTAAGGATTTTTTTTTTTATTTTTATTTTTAGTTTCTTAAAATGATTTTGAGCAACAAAAAAATTTTTTTTAATATATTCTTATGTAATACATATCTATATGATATATATTTATACAAGCACTATATATCTTCAAAGTTTTTGAATTTTCGATTAAAAATTTTTCCTTTTTAGATTTTTATCGAGAATAATTACTGAAGGAAGACTCAAAATCCGGGACAATTTTTAAAAAATCAGTTAGCAATTCAACTAGAAGCTAATCATATCTAAATTTAAAAGAATTCATTTAAAACTTAATTAAAAAGTTAATTAAAAATCACAGAAAATAACAATTTTTAAAAAATTACCAAGTTTATCACAATATAAATAGTTATATAATTCTATAATAGCAGGTGATTCTTTGAGGAACAATATTCAATTGCATCTTTTTTCATACAATATTCAAAGTCTTTAACTTTACAACATAAGCTCATTAAAATCGACGCAAAGACTTAATCAAAATAGATTTGTCATATAATATATTTTTTTAGAATAAAAATAGAAATTGTTTAGATTTTGATAAAATTTTTTATATATAATAATTGATATATTTTATTCTTTATATAAAAATATTGATTATCTATGTTTGAAAAATTATTGTATTTTTATGTTATAATGTTGTTATTTTATATAAAAATAAATATAATAAATCAAAAAATATATTCTTAATGAATTAATAAATTACATGTGTTTTACATGTTACAACAATGATTAATTTTAAATATACGTAAGCTTATGAAATTTCTTAATATATCTCAAAATTATAATTATTATCATTATACATGCATTATTAAATCAAAAATTGTTCAAAAACAAACAAAATAAATTTTAAAGTATATTTAAAGTATAAAAGATATTTGAAAGTAAAAATATAGTGTTATTTTTCTTATTGCATAAAATATTTTGTATAAGTCAAACGATTTTTTTTAAAAAATAAACAGAATTGAAGAGGATTTACTTTTTGTCTGATAATGCTATTTTATCCTTTCTTATGCATATTTATTATGGACATTAGAAACAACAAAATTCTTCAAATATGATAAGTCTGTAAATATTTTCAAGAAAGAAGCTACATTTGTCCAACAAAAGAATAATAATTTATTAATTGTAATTCGTAATTATAATTATAACAAATAATAAAATTTCTATTTTTCAAGCATGTATATTTGAATAATCTAGTATTATATTAATTTTTATTCTATATTGCATAAAAATATAAACATATATCTTTATTTACTAATGGAAATCAAATTTAATTTAATTTAAAATTGATGTTGGATATATCTATACGATGATAGAAACGTATTAATTATTGAAATGAAATTGGAAATATTTAAAAAGTCAAAAAATGGTAAGAATATTATAGAATTGATTTAGAATTGGAAAGAATATAATAAATTATAATAGAGATAATTATAATAGATTCATTATCCGAATCAATAAAAACAAAATTGTTTGGATTAAAATATAATTGAAATCTCTTTAATTTGAAGTAGACTACACAATAGCATTTACATTCTTATTTTTTACCATTTTTTATCTTTAAACTTTTTTATTGCAAAATACATTTGAAAAATATGCATTTTGCAAATAATTTTCAATTTTAATTTTCTATTTTTTTATGATGTGAATATGTAAATATTAATTCTTTTATCAATTTTATAACACACTCGCAACTTTTCTTTTTTTTTTTATTTTTGATTTCGTTTTGATGTTATATCATATGAATGCGTCTAATATAAGTTACAAATTAAATTCTATTTCGATAGCTGTCATAAGAAAAGATTTTTATTTTCTTATGATAGTACATAATTCAGAAATAACATATAGTTCAAATAAAGTTCAAATAGTTCAAATAAAGAATGTTCGATTAATAAAACGTATTAAAATATTATTAAGATACTAAATATGCAAAGATTTTATTTTATTAAAAAATTTATAATTATTGATATTAAAAAACAGAAGAATCAAATTGAAAATTATGTATATATATTTCAGAAAAAAATGCCGAAAAATAAACATGCAAATAATTTTTATAAATTTTATGAGACTTATGATCATGATCTTTTCTAGATATTTATTCGAGTTAACATTATTTTCTAAGTTATCTTATTTTGAATTGCTTCGATTTTTATTATATTATCAAAGTTTTAATTATATTCTTCAACGTCATATATGATTGCAACATGACGGACATGTTTGTAGGACAAGGAAACGAATAATTGACGGGAAAAGGAGTTATAAGCTAATCATAGCTAATCTAGAACGAGAGCAATTAAAAAACATACTTGTAAATAGTACTAGTAAAATATCTGTGACTTATAAAATATTAATGATTGCTCACTATGAAATTATTCGATATGGGGGTGAAAAAGAAATGAAATGCCTGAATAATAAGTTTAAAAACGATTAATTAAATATTCTCGACATTTTGATAACATTTTTGGATAGAGATAAAATCAAGTTCAATATATCTAATTCTACTTATAAATATAAATCAATGTAAAAGTTTCATTTTATTTTAATATATTTACAGGTGCAGTTCGGATTTTTATGCAGTTGAAATATATTAAAATATATAATTAGTATGTAGAATATATAGAATTTATAATTAATATGTCATTCTCTTTAAAATATATATAGAATTTTTTATTTATTTCTTTAAAATATATATAGAATTACAATATTTATATTTATGAAATATTAATAATTTTATTATCATTTTACAAGATATAATTTTATATTTTATGAAACTATAAGAAGATAATTATCGAAATTAATATTTTTAATAAATGCTGTTTACTTTAAAGTTCAATTTCATAACAAATTATATTAATACAGATATAGATTATATGTCTAAAAAATGTCTG
>NW_006263893.1:63419-64633 GCF_000469605.1 Apis dorsata | reverse complement strand
ATAAAAAATATTTTAAAAAATTTTTTATAAAAAAAATTATTATATAATTTTATTTTTTCTGATATCTAATTTTTTCATTTCCTTATATTTTTAATAATATTTTGTGTTTTTCGTTATTTCAGATAATAATATAACTAACGAAATAAGAAAAATGAATCAAAGAGTGATATTTGTTTTATATGTAATATTAGTCATTTTTGGTGCGATTCAATTTTGTCAATTTTATTAATAAATCAATTTTTTTGTTTTATTAATTCTAAAATATTACTTTTTTTTATTTAACTAATAATTATATAAGAACTACAAAAACATTTACATATTATATATATTTATTTTCATTGATTCAAGAATTGAAAATTCCCCTAATCAATATTTTTAAAAATATATTAAAATATCGATTATTCGAACTAATTTCGATTTTTAATTAGAAAATAAATCGGTTTGAATAATCGCTCTGAAAAAATTGAATGTATAAATATATCATAAATCATATTATGTTTAGAAATAGAATAATTTTCAAATAGACACAAATATTAATATATTATTGTAATATCTGTAAAGAATTGATAGATCAATACAAATAACAAAATGTCGATAAAATTATTTATTAATTTAAGCAATAATTTAAGTTCGTGTTAGATGAAATAAGTCGAATAGATAATGGAAAATGTCTCTACAAATGTCTATACAATCTTGCTTTATCTTCATTTCACTTTATCGAACATATATTAAATACTTATAATTTAGTAAATAATCCGCATTTTTATGCTAACTTTATTTGTCTTTAAAAATAAACGAATTTTTCGAAAAATGTATCATATTTAATACTTTATAGAATATTTAATATTTTATAAATGTTTAAAATTTAAAAAAAATCTATATGTAATAAATGATAATGCATCCATTCATTAAATACTTCAAAGTTTCTATTATCAATTTGTATTTAATTCAAATTTCTTTAAATTAATAGGCTAATATTACTATACTTTTGCAAGATCTACTTATGTTGTTACGTTTAATTTATTCATTGTCTCTTGTCTTTTAGCAATGAAAATTATATTTTCATTATATTTTTACTAAGTTTGAACTTTTTTTCTTATGTTTATTATATTTATTTATCTTTTTTTTTAGTATCTTTATATTATATTAATAAAACATGAATAAAAAATAAATATATAAAGCTTCGCTTTTTTTTTTATAAATAAATTCTAAAA
>NW_006263893.1:62175-63246 GCF_000469605.1 Apis dorsata | reverse complement strand
ATAATAATCTCCTTTTTATATATATTTATATATTATATAATATATATATAATATATATATATTTATTTATTTATATCTTTATATATATATAATCTATAAGATTTACTAATCTATAAGATATATGAATCAATGTAAGACTTATTTCAAATTATTACTAATCAAAATTATCTTAGAAAACAATCATTTTTTGCCTAATAGATATTTAAAGCAATAAGGATTTAAATAAAAAGTATTTATTATTATATTATACATTTATACATTTATTATACATATTAGATATGAATTTAGTAATCAAATATAAAAGAGAATGTGAAAATGTAATATTTTGAAGATAATAAATGAAGATAAATTTATTTTTTATTTTATTAATGATAACACTAATCTAATTAAGAATCTTTGAATTAGCATATTAAAAACATAATTTTGATTAAAAAAATTAAAGACTTTAATATGTCTTTTACAAATCCATCTTCAATTATTTTTACATTTCTACTTTATTTTATATTTTTTTTTATTTTGGTATTTTTATACATTATATATAATATCTTCTAATAATTATATCTTATTATAATATTTTTTTACAATATATATTTTTATAATATCTTTATATATTTAAAATATATATTTAATAAAATATATATTCAAAATATTTACAATTCATTGTAATATATCGAAGTTATTTTACGTAAATCTATTCTAAGAAAAAAATTACTAAATTTGATAACTGTCATTATTTATTATTGTATATAGAGTCGTAATAATATAAATAATATGTTTAAAGTTAGTTAGAAAATTAACTTTATTTTTTAATAAATGATATATATATGTAATTATTTAATTCTTATTTAGTGTAAGCATCGACTTCAGAAGATATAAAGGAAGGAAGATACGAAGCATTATTAATAATAAAAATAAAAAGATCTTTCTCAAGGATTTGAATATAATATAATATTATAATATTATCAATGCCATTGAATATTCATATATTTATATATTAATGAATTTTTTGAAACAGTTAATGTACTTATTATATTATTTTTAAAATCTTTCATTCTCTAATTATCATTTATT
>NW_006263893.1:60521-61433 GCF_000469605.1 Apis dorsata | reverse complement strand
TATATATATATAATATATTTGTAATATATATATTTACACAAGAAATATATATAAACAAAAAAATTAAGAAAAGAAATAAATTGTAAAGAATAAAGATTGATATCTTATTGAAAATTTCTTATAATAATGAATAAGATCAGAAAACTAATAAAATTGCTTTAAAACAAAAATTTTCTTGATACATCTAAAATAATTTATTATATACATTAAATAAAGTAATACAAAAGTATCCATAATACCTTAAAAATTATAATCTTCATAATATTAATAAAAAGTTTTTTTTATATGTAATAATTTATGAAATCTTCTGATCTTTAAAGAATATTTTTGACTTTTAAAATTGTTTTCATTTAATGTTGAACTTAATAAATAAGAATGCTCAGACGATATTCTAAGATAGAAGATAATTCACATACATTCTTAAAGTTCAGATTACACGTACTCAATTTTCAGTTATTAATTAATAATATGTGTCGAAATTTCTATATTTATAATTTGATTTGGCCAATATTTAATGAAACATTTCAAAAATGATCATTAAAATAATATCAAATAAGATAATATAGATATTAGTTATTAAATTAGATATTATTTCAAGTAATTATACATTATTTTATTTAAATAGATATATAATATTTCTCTAGATTATTACGTTGTTTTATATTTATTATTATATTTATTATTAACATTGTTTCTGAAAAGAAAATAAATTTTTATTAATTTTTGAATTTTTAAAATACTTATTAGTATTTCTTAAATATTTTTATTTTATTAGGTCATTAGTTTCTATAAAGAAATTGTTTTCTTCAATATATTAAAGAAATTTATTTGATATATTTAACAATATAGATATATCTTTAAATTGTTTAAAGTAAAATAATTTTAAAAATAAATTTATTATAAAAATTAATT
>NW_006263893.1:53819-60496 GCF_000469605.1 Apis dorsata | reverse complement strand
ATATTGTAAAAATTATCAGATTTAAAGTTTAATCTAAATTTATTGTATTCAGAAATTTATATTTCTGAATAAATTAATAAAATTTTATTTAACTCTTTATGTTAAATTATTTATTAATTTAATTGAAAAAAATAAAAATTTCAGGTATATAGTATAAAAAAATTGAATTCTTCATAATATTACATTGATTTTTGAATTGCATTATAATTAATGAAATAAAAAGAAATTGAAAAATTAAATTAAAATTTGTGATGTATATTTAATTTTAGCATTAAGACTATATATATAAATTTATAACTATAATGTATATTTATTAAATATATAACTATAATATATCATAATATATATATATATATATATATTATAATATATTCAAAAAAATTTATTTTTTATAAATAGCTTAAAAATTAATTAATTTTTATTTTTAATCAAAAAGTTTTTATGATCATTCGATATTATTTCAAATTGAATGATTAATAATTTTTATTTAATTTAATATATTTAATACATAAAGAATGAAAAAATAAATTGTTAATATAAAGAATTTATTATATATGTAATATGTATTTCAACTTTTTTATTTTAATAAAAATCAAAATTTTACTAAGAGCGTTTGCATATTTTTTAAAATTGCAGAAATAAAAAATTTAAAATTTGTCATTTTCACAAGTATGATGATTCAATTGTTGATAAAAATTATTATTTATCTCTTTAATAATAAAATAAGATTACATTTTTATTAATGCTATGCCTGGAAAACGCATTTATAATTAGAGTAAAAACAATAGCAAAAATTTTATGTACTTAAATGCAAAATATGAGTATTTAGATTACAAAAGATTATTTTTCGAAAAATTTAATAATCAGAATTCAATAATCATAATATTAAAAAAATATTTAATAATTAACTAGAAAATTTTTTATTTCTAGAATTAATTAAATCTTTAGGAAAAATATATTACTCGTTGGATGGATAATACAAAATTTTTTTTTAAAAAATGCAATATCAAAAATAAAAAATTTTTTTTACTAATATTAATATTTTTTTTTCTAGTATTAATTTATCTCTTCAAAAAAATTTATTACTTTTTAGATTATATATTTTTAATAATAGATACAATTTTTTTTCAAAAAATAAATTAATATATAAAAAATATCAAATTATTTGATCCAAACTAAAATAATTCTTAATTTAAAATTTTTAATAATTTTTTAAGAATTCTTGTTCCCTCAATTAACTTTATATTTCTTATTTATTTACGTTATTTATTTTATCATGTTGATAATTCTGAAAACAAGAATTAACAACTATATATTATCCATATAGTCATAGTTAGTTAAAAATGATATGTAACTTCATCATTGAATTTACATTGTATTTTTAAAACATTATTTTATTTTGTTAGTAATTTATTATTATATCGTATTAGTTTTTGATTATCTATTATCGATTTATATCGATAGTTAAGTGGTAATTTTACTAAAGATAAAAGAATATAGTTCAGCACATTGCTTTTTCGATGCTTTTGTTTAATGTGTTGGTTACTTATACACTAGCCTTGAATAATGAAGCAACATAAAGACAGGTAAAAGTGGGGTAGTGAACTTGCCTGTTGCTACAAAACTAGTTATCCAAGAATGTAATAAGCAGATACCGTGGCATGGAAATTATATGATACGCATGGACACACATCGAATACGGTCATTGCTCAATGTTGCATATCCTCCTATAAACACATGCCGTTTTTACTTTAGTTTAACCTGGGTCGCGTGCGTAACCGTGAAATGAACATCATTTGCCATCGTGAGAAGATGACAAGACCCTTTCAAATGAGAATTGTAATAGGTTGTTAAATGCTGTTTAAAGTTCATTTTTATAGATGACCGCATTTTAGTAGGTATATAATTATCAGTAACGAATGATTTAACACTGCTAGAGAATTATTTAACATTAGACAGTGGAACAAAAATTGTGTTGTAACTTTTTGTGATGTAAATATTTTTTTTATTTTCTTGGATATTTTTCTCGTTGACTTCTGTATGTTATATGTAATAGAATGAAACGCAACATAAAGATTCTTTTTCGATAATTTAAGCTGAATTAAAAGATCATAAAGATTTTGAATTTAAAATTCGACAAATTTTTTTAAATATTGAAAATTTTTATTTTCATTAATTTTATAATTTTTTATTCAATATTTATTATAATTTTTATCAATAATTTATAATAATGTAATTTTTTTAACAAATAATGTTTATTTATACTTTTTTGTATATAAATAATTTCGAAAAAAAAAGTTGCATTAAATTTGATATGTTTAATAATAAAAAAATAAAAAAAATATTTTCAAAACATATTTTATAGAAGAAAAAAATAAAATTAAAATTCTTCTATTACTTCAAGAAATAATTTTTTAGAAACTATCTTTGCAATTTAATTTCATGAAAAATTCAAAAATATTTATATAATTTTGATTTTTTCATTTCATTTTAATTTATAGCAAAACTCTATTGAATTTTATAATTTAATATTCCATATGCTTGTGCAAATTATTTTTTTGTATAGATTAATATTTGAAATTATAAATAAAAATATAATTTTTTTATAAAAAGAAAGTTATAATTGATCACAATTTTTAATTTGAAATTTATAAACTAGAAATTATTATGAATACAAATGTAATAAAACTATCACATAACTATCGATATAGATCGATATAGATAATAGATAATAAAAAACTAATAAGATATAATAATAAATTACTAACAAAATAAAATAATGTTTTAAAAATACAATATAAATTTATGATAAAGTTATCTTGTAATTTACAATTTTTCCTTATTTTTTAGCTCAGAATATTATTTTAAAATATTATAAATCTCTAATATTTCTGACTTTTTATTTAAATACTTTTTAATATTATTATTGAATATTATTATTATTATTATATATTTTCGATGCTATTTAACTTTTTTTAAATTAAATTTGAGAATAAAATTTTTTTTTTTATTTTAAAAAGAACTTATTATTTTTATTTTTTTAGTAACATATTAGAAGAACATTAGTTAATTCATTAGCTTGTTTACGTGAAACTATTCTAGAGAAAGTAAAAATCGTGAACATATATGAATGGAATTAATTGTTGATCATACATAAATGGAGAAAATTATTTATATATTGCGTTTATATGCAGTAAAATGTTTAATTAATTTTATTTCTGTATATTAATTGAAAAAATTAATTTTAAATACAATTATTTAATTTTAAAGATTTTAAAATTTTAAAAATTTTATTTAATTTAAAAATATTATACTAATAAAAATAACAATTAATTAATAATTTTTTACATGATGCGAACCGTGTTAATTAAAATTCTATAAGTCGAAAATTTTTATAAAATTACAATTTTATTCATTTTCTTCTATTCTCTTGCGGAAATACATAATTAATAAAAAAATATTTTTATTCTATATTATAATTCATTATAAATTCACTTTAATTGAAAATTTCATTGATTTTATCGAAAGTTTGTTTATATGTAGAGTAATGAATTACATATAAAGCAATTTTTTGCCAAGGAAATCCTGTCAAAAAAATGAAATGAACCTTTGAAAGTTTTAGCAAAAATTTTAAACAAACAATTTTATTTTATAATAGGTATATATAAATTACGGTATAATAGGATAATAGAGCATTAAAAACTAAATATTTCATAGTTTAAAATATTGTTCTATCTAATATTACTATAAAGTTATATTTAAAAGAACGAAAAAATATTGAATCTTTAAGTTAATTTCATCTTAAAATGATGTTATAAAAAATTATTGCATACATAATTCACTTACATACATTACATACATTACAAAATTTCATTAAAAATAAAAAAAATTTAAAATATAGAAAATTTTTATAATATTTCTGTGACTAATTGTATATCGAAATGAAACTTATTTTAATTTCAGATATAATTGCTATATGTCAAAATATTTTATCTTTTAATTATATGTGAAAATTTGTAATAATCTTTACAAATCAAAGTTTATTTTTATAAATCGAACTTCTATTGTTGTTGTAATTTGAAGTTATAGCTGTCATAAGATGTCAGAAATACATTTTTTGATATCGTCTCTTTTTGTAATCATTAGAATTTCTTTTGAATAAATAACACAACACATATCATATTTCGATTTTTCTTATTCTTCGATCATGCATATATTCTATACTAATTATTAGTTTTTATCTAATTATTTTTCATCATTTTTATTTATGTTTATATTTTTCTTATTTTTCGATCATGCATATATTCTATACTAAGTATTAGTTTTTATCTAATTATTTTTCATCAGTTTTATTTATGTTTATAATCATATTTGTAATTATATTCGTCCTTTTTATAATTTTGTTAGAAAAAATTATAAATTCATTTTTTTATATTTCTTTTATTATTAAAATTAAAATATTGTTTTCTTTAGCAGAATATATTATACAAAAATACATATGAAATATATATATAAAATAAATTTATGGAAAACGTAAAAATGCAGAAAAGCTTACTCGATTTCGATGATTTTTAAATATATTATTATAGATAGCAAAATTCTGAATTTTTTTATATATATATAAGCGGCAATCGGTCTTAGTTTTCGAAATATTTACAAATATTTCAAATATTTATATTTTTTATAATAAATATACTATATCTTTTATCTCCAATGTAATTTTTGGATCGTCAGAATTAATAGATAATTTAAAAGATAATCTAAAAGTTTAATTTAAAAAAAAATATTAAACTGAAAGAAAATTAGAAGCATATAAACATTTAAGTCAATTTAAAAGTTGACGATTAATTTTCTGAATGCAGTTATCGCATTTAACATGTCTTTACCGGATACGAGTATCATTTGCATGCCATGACCTCAATTGATCACTAAGGAGGCGAACTTGTGAAACAGCGTTAATGTCATTTACTCGCATCCTGACATGCCCAATTCGCCTGACTTCAACCAACTAAAGATATCGTATGTGTACTTGTGAAATATCATCTGCGTGATCGCTGTTCGTGGTGAGTAAATACTAAGAAATCGCAGAGAATCGGAATCGAGTTCTGATGACGAAAGTAGTCATTGGTGTTCAAACGAAAGAATGTCGTTCTAGCACATTGTACCGCTAATGTGACGAAAAATGGAAGGAGAAGTCAACTGTAATCCATTACGTACCTATAAAATGTAAATTGTGAACAGTGGGAACGACAGATCTTGCAAATAATAATTGCAATTTTTTGAAACAATGTATTACATATGTATTATATATTCCGTATATTTTCGACATATATTGAAATCGATTATGAATTGAATAAATTTTAAAGATTGGAAAAATGGTTAAGAGAGGAACTATTTTGATTATTTATAAATTTGAAATACATTAAAATAAAAATACTTTTAAATCAAACTTTTATAAGTTATTTGTAATAGTTGTTTGTAATTCATAAAAGTGCTTATATTTTATAATATTATTTTTAGAATTTTTCTTAAAATAAATATTTTTGATAATTTGTTTAAATTTTTTTCAAATATATTCAAAATATAATTAAACATTTTATCATTAATAAGATTTCTTTTGATATTAAATAAAAATAAGCAGAAAAAATTTATAAACTAGTTATTATAAATTATTTTCTGATTATTAGCCTGATACTTTATTTATTATAAAACCAATAAAGTTATTTTATTATTATTATATGAATTATAAATATTATTATATACTATTTATGAAAATTATAACAATTATTAATATAATAATAAGTTATAATATAACGTTATTACTAGTATAACGTTACAAAAAATTTGATTCTATGCGATACGATAATAAAAATAAATCTAAAATTTTAATTACTGGAGCATTATTAAATTCATTTTTTAATTAATTAATTTATTAATTATTTTTTAATAATTTAAGCATATTTTTATAAATATATTTTATTTTATTTAGTAAAAAAAAAAAAAAAATCTTATTTCTCTTATCTATCTTAAGCTCTTTCTTGGTATTATTTTATTAAGTTCACAAAAAAGTTCCGAAGAAATCGATCAACATAAATATAAAAAATTATTTTTGGAATCAAAAAAAAATATAAATGTTTTTTTTAGATTTTTAATTGAAATGAAAAAATTAATAATTAAAATTGATTATTTTAAAAGTTTAGCTTAAAAGTATATAATTTATCATGCAAAAAAGTAATTACAAATGATATAAATATTTTAATTCAAAAACTATAAAAATTTAATTTTATTCATTTTTTTTTTAATACTGTGCTGTGCTATGAAAATTTTTACAAATCGAAATATAAACTTACTTTAATTTGAATTATGTGTTATATTATATATATTAAAATTCGAATTCAAAATAGTTTATTTTCACAATTAATTATTTAAAAATAAATTTATTTTTATAACTCAAATTTTTGTCAGCAATGATTTTTATCAGTATTAATTCGAAGTAATTTTATTAATAAATTAAGACAATTAGATATTATTATTTTTTTAACTATTAAAATCGTTTCGAAGAAAGTATTGTTTTTTTTTAATTTTAATAATTAGAAAAATATTATGTTTTTTAAAAAATCGCTAAAAATTGCAAGTCACAAAAAAATTTTTGTTTGTTAAAAAATTTTGATAAAAAA
>NW_006263893.1:51319-53645 GCF_000469605.1 Apis dorsata | reverse complement strand
TATATTATAAATATTATTCTAATATATATATATATATATATATTATTATATTAATATCTATTAATAAATATTATTTAAAAAATATTATTTCATATTATTTAATATTTAAATCACTGGAAAATGCTATGCATTTGAATTAAATTTGATTTTCGTTATTAAATAAAATATTTATTTTTCCTTTAGTTAGATAAGTGTAATATGTTAGGCTAAACAATGTGTAACTTTATGGTATCAAATATATTTCTTAGAATTTTGTAGTTTTTAGAAATTTAACTTTAAGCATTTAAAAAGTTAGAAAGTTTTCTAATTTATGAACGAGCAAATATGTTAATATGTTATTATATATAAAATCATTGTTTTGAGATTCATGAACTCTGGTAATTACTATTGATAATTCTAGAAATCTAAGTTTAGGAAAAATTATCTTATCGTCCACTATGAAACTTGTTCTTCCCTTCCCAGACATATTGCACTTGAAAAAATAAAATTATTCGAAATTGATCATTTCCCAAGAGATGAGTTTACCCTCTCGGGTCCCCCTTCTGACTTTTTATAATTTCGAAAAAGATCCGAATTCTGAACGAATAAATATAATTTGTGTATAATAAATAATTAGAATATCAGAACAGAATATAAAATATAGTGGAATATAATAAATTCATAAAAACTTATAGACTTGTCTTAAAACATTTAGAATAGTCGGAATATTCGCTCCAAATACTTTCAAATTTATAGAACATAATCGATATTCGTTTCGAATATAACTTGCGTGGAATCTTTTCGATAAAATAATTCAGAATAATCTTAATCTTGTGTATATTCGAATTAAAATCTTCTATCTTGTATAATAAGCTCTATTAAATAGTCAAATGTTAATTATAGTCAAATGAATTTGATTCATTTTATTTCTCCGATTTGAACTTTGAATTAATATTAAAAGAATCTTAACTGACATATGCAAAATCAGCCGATTCTGAAAGATTCACAAAATCAATTATATTATTAACCATAGTTAGGAAATATTAATATTATAAATTAATGTTGATCAGTAAAACATATATTTTGAATGAATTGTATTAAAAATTGAAAATAATTATAGTGAAGTCTAATTTTACTATTAACAAATCTAATATTTTTTATTTTCTAAGGTAAATATTCTGATTTAATAATTTAGAATAAAGACAAAAAATAGTATTAGTAAAAATGATTTTTTAGAGAATAGATTGTGAGATGATTTGATTAAAATAAAGAATATACAGTAAAAAATAAATATATTTAATAAAAAAAAATAGGAATAAACTATATAGATATGGCCGATATCTTTATTCGCTGAGCTTACTATATTGCATCGTATTGCGGTTCGAATAGGGGAACAGATAAAACAAAATCAAAACAGCGATCGTATTTAGTAACACCCAATTTATATATAAATATATAAGATATCGCATTTTTACATATATAAACTCAATAGAATTAATAATAATAAATACAATAATATTGATCATAATATAATATAGCAATGAAAATTTAAAATAATTTAAATTTTTAGTACTTCTTTATTTTTAGTACTGTATGTATATAAAACTTTGATAATTATTTAAAAAAAATATATTTCACAAATTCTAACAATCTTAAAATATATTAAATATTGTCATAAATAATATTTCCTTATATTTAAAATTAGTTTCATATATAAGTAAATTTCCGTTGTATTATAATGCAGTTAATATATTATGCATTGTAGAAAATTCTTTTATATTAGAATTTTCTTTATAACACAAATAATGTAAAAAAACATATTCGGAATAATTATGTCAAATATTTATGTTTTATTTTTATTCAAATTTTTTATTAAAAAAATAATTTAGCAAGTAGAATAGTTTTTTAAAAAAATAAATAAAAAATTATATACATTATTGATTTAAGAAAAAACATATACATGTTATATGAAGAATCGTATAATATAATAAAATAATAATGACAATATTTTTGGTACATTGTAAGAATTCACATTATAGAAATTTATAATATTAAAAAAGTATTTTTGTAATTTTTATAATTAATAATATTCAATTAAATATTATTTAAGTATTTAACTTAAAATGAGTTAAATAATATTTTCTTAAATTTTGATTAGGTTAGGGTTTATAATAATTAAAGAATATTCTACTATTCTTTTTTTTTGTTGTGTATGTTAACAAATTATGTTTTATTTTTAATCAATAACACAAACATTATTTTAGAGCTGATTTTTATTATTATTTATATAATAAATATAGATTTTTATAATATTTATATAATAAATAGATATATCAATAATAATTAA
>NW_006263893.1:45910-51177 GCF_000469605.1 Apis dorsata | reverse complement strand
TATATCAGATTTGAATTAATTCAATGCGTTTTATAAATTTCATTATTTATTTTTGCTAGCAATATTATTATATTAATATTGTATTTTAATAATATTTTTGTTGATATTTTGAAAAGTATCATGATATTTTAAAAAATAAGCAGTGATTATATTTATAGAAAAAATTGAAAAGATATCATTTAAAATCATTTAAATTGAGATATATTTTTTTATAATTATTAAAAATTTTTATTTTAAAATTTTTTCAACACATAATAATAATTAATTATACAAAAATAATTTTCTATTATTAATTTCCTATATAAAACATTTTTAAAAATTATGATTATATTTTTCATACTATTAATAAAAAAATTTAGACGAATATTCTATTATCTCAAGTAGTAAAGTCAATAATATATGAAACATATCGTGATATACAGAGTAGTAAATAACGATATATGATCAAACTAAATGACATGCTCACGTTATCTATTACTATATTATCTATATATATTACTATATTATCATGCAATGCATTCATACATTTATAAAACAAATGTTCTTGCCTTATCGTCTTAAATTTTATTCACAATGATCATTATATTGAATCATTATAATTGATGCGATTTTTTTTATACTACATTCTATATTTTTTATATACTATATTTTACTGATTGTATTATATTCCAACTGATTTAATATACTAATAATAAATTTTATTAACAAAATTATGTTATGGAATTTTTTGATTATTGGAATAGTAATTTACTTTATTCTATTTTTATTATATTTGTGATTATACAAAAATTTATTTTATATAAATTTATTTTGGAATTGATAAATAAAAGAATAAAGAAAATGTTATATAGTTACAAAATTATTGTAAAAACTTAACAATAATTTTATAATTTATTTATTTATTACTTTTTTTTATTTATATTTATTTATTTTTTTCTTTTTCCATAGAAAATGGAAATATAATTTTATTATACTATAAGTCAATATAGTATTTTTTGTAATATATTTCAATTTTAATAAATATATTTAAATAATAATAAACGATAGAAATATCTAAAATAAATAATTTAAATTTAAAATCTCAATATATTTAATTATTTTACGGTTGTTTAGATACTTTATTATATCTATTATATATTTAGAAAAGAATATATTTCATAAGAAATTTATTTATTTTTTTTAATAATTTTATCCGGTCACAAAAATTCTTTATTTTTTAATAAATAAGAAAATTTAATATTATTATTATCATTATGAAACATAATATAATAACTTCAAACATAATAATATAATTTTACTATTATATAAAAATATTATTTGCTGAAAAGGAAAATTAAATAAATATTATATACAATATATTTTCTATAAATATTTTCAATGTAATTATTAAAATCTTTTAATATTAACAATAATTGAATAATTAATTAAATAATTGAAATATGAAATGTTAAGATTTACAATCACATCAAACTTTTTTATCGAATACATTTATTCCATTAATAATGGATTTCTTTTTCCATGCAGAATAGAACGAGCGCACGAGATAGCAGAACAAATGTCGCAAGGATGATGAGCTCTATGCAAACACAATTGCCTGGATCCTTGTACGATTCGGATCAAATTGATCCGTATCGACTTCTCGAGGATGATCTTAAAGATATTTATGATGATATACGAGAGGTTAGTCAATTTCTAAGATTTATTTATCAGAGAGATGAATAACTTTTATAACTTGCATGTTGTTATATTCATTATGAAAAAATAGAATGAAAAAATTATGTAATTATTTTTATTATTTTTTAATACTGAAAAATCTTATTAAATTCAGATTTAGTATATAAATGACATAAAATTAGTTTTAAATGCAAAAAATTAGTTTTTAATTCTTATTTTTATTATATTATCACTTGTATTAATATTGATAATATAAATAATATTAATAATATAAATATGTATATGTATATTAAAAATACTTATAAAATAATAATTTTCTTGAATCTTAAAATCGAATTTCTTTATCCAAAATTATTTTTACATAATAATATAATTTTACTATTATATAAAAATATTATTTGCTGAA
This sequence comes from Apis dorsata, assembly GCF_000469605.1. Lineage (NCBI taxonomy): Eukaryota > Metazoa > Arthropoda > Insecta > Hymenoptera > Apidae > Apis > Apis dorsata. Next base: position 49,097 of record NW_006263893.1, on the reverse strand, counting down.
AATAAAAATTAAATTACTGTAAATTATTAAATAAATAAAATTAATAAAATTAATAATTTTTAAAAGATTTGTAGCATTTTAAAAAATTTATTAATCAAATTCAGATTTTAATAGTTATAGATTTTTATTATTATTTATTATATTATATTAATATTAGACTTTAATATTATTATGAAAATTAACTCTTGTTTATTATAAATCATGAATAAAAAAAGAGAATTTTGTTTTTACGTCCCATCTTAATAACTATTAATTAAAATATATATCAATTAAAATATATCTTTTTATTTTCTATCTTCGTTTCTTTATCAAATTATTTTATTTTTTTCTCAATTTTATTTTAATATCAATGCATTTTATACATTAACTTTCTAACAATATATATATATTCTATGGTCTTAGCTTAATGAGTTGGGAAAATATGGAAATCGAATTCCTTAATAAAATTTACTTACTTTGAAATATGAAATGAATAACTTAAATTTTTTAAATTATTATTATTGGTATCAAGAAACTTATATTATTATATTATTATTTTAATAAATAAATATATAATAAACTAAATATTTTTTTAATTTTTAAAAAATAATTCTTAAAAAAACTGTTTATTGACAATAATTTTACTTAATTATAAAATAGTTATAAAATAAATTTTTATATGATAATGTTATTTATTTTATTTTTGTTTTTTATAAAATTCATTTCATAAAATGAAAAGTATTTAATATTAACAAATAATTATAAATAACAAATAATTAATTTTGTGAAAGGAAACGTTTTTTAATGAAGGATTAAATAAGAATATTAAAGATAAATTGAAATTTAGTTTTTTAGATCTGAATTTGAAATTAAAAAATTTATTTTTAATTTTTTTTCTAAAAAGCAAAATTTATTTTATCAACAATTTAAATTTTAATAAATTTTAATTTATATAATTCTAGTTTGAAGTTTATTAATAATAACAATAATCATTATTTTGACTTAGGTTACAAAAGTAAAAAAAAATAAAAAATTAAATATTTTTTTTTATTTTATAAATAAACTATTATGATGGATTAGTAAAATCGCATCAATTAAAATGAAGTCTTTTTTTAAAAAAAATTTTAAGAAAAATTTAATTAAATTATTATTAAATGAAAAAAAATAAATTTATATAACAATATTTTTATAAATTATTCCTGCTTTGAAGTTTCGAATATTTCGAATTACAAAAATAGCATAAAATTTCAAGATTGAAAAAGTTAAAATTTGTTGAATTTCAAAGGATTTTAAGATTTCAATTCTAAAAAAATATGTTTCAAAAATTTCTTATTAAAATTTCTTATTTTTATTTTTATATATTTAATAATATATTTGATAAAAATAAAAATTAAATTATTGAATTTAATTTTATAAAATTAAGAAAAATATTTACAATATTTTAAAATATTTATTAATAAAATTCAAATTTTTATGTTTTTAATTTCATTATAGAAGATAATTCTAATTTGCTATTAAAAGATATGAATAAAGAAGAATTTTTTGTTTTTACATTTCATTTCATTTTAATGCATACAAATTAAGTTAAAATCATCTTAATATGGCAAACTTTTATAAACAATTTATTGTGTTATGAAATCTCGATAATTTTTTTATATAAGAATATTATTCTTATATGGAGCATTTCTTTCAGGCAAATCGAACAACTGATTAAAATCAAATTCCTGATACCATTTTCGGTAAAAACCGCATTGATTCGCTGCGAATTGTTAAATAGTTCCATGAAATCGTTTTAACAGTGATGATTCAGATCCGAAAGAAAAGATATATATAATCGTACATATAAGAAAAAGTAAATGAATCAATTGATTTACGTCATCGTTGTTTTTTTGTTATCGAAAAATTTTTCTTTTTGATATCGAATAATGTAAAATTTCGTTTGTGAAATCATATTCTATAAATAAAATCCAGAAAGATAAATTTTTCAAATAGACAATTAAAAATAAATATTTTTATTCTTCTAATAATAGAGGATTTTAAAAATAATAATCTTTTTTTTTTTGAAATAGTATGTTATGTTATCATCAATAATCGAAACAATATCAATAATCGAAAATTTTTGCTATTTTTGATTTCTGATCCATATGCTGTTTGATTAATTTTTATTTAATTATCAAAATATCATAACATTTTTGATATTTATGACATTCTTACTCAATAGCATTAATGTTAAATGTATCTTAATGTATCATAATCGTATCTTTATGAATAAGAATTTAAAAAATTTCTGAATTCAACACAATAAAAAATGATAATAAAATATGAAAATATAATAAATGATAATTTAAATGTCCTATACACGGACAAAACTCTTTATGTGATAGAACATTATGAAACATGGATAAAAAAATGGGTATATTTTCAAATTCAGAATCTTGAAACTTTTCTTAATAGAAATAAATTTCATATTATTGAACAAGAGATTAAAAGATATAAAATATACCTTTATAAACAAAAAAGATACCTTTATAAACAACATCGATAGCACATATTTTTTTTACAAAACATTAGAACGAATAAGATAAATAAAAAAAAGACTCACGGAGTCAGAATTAAATATCATAGACTCTCGACATGAACTTTGAATTTTATACTATTTTATTGCGGATATTCAAACTTTATACAATTTCATTGTATATAGCATTATTTTTGAATTATTTAAATAAACATTTTATGTTGGCAAATAAGTATTTTTATTATTTGCTAAATAATCGAATTTACGAATTTTATAGAAATCATAAAAAAATATCAAATATTTTATTTCACTTTATATAAATATCATAATATTAATATTATTTTAAAATGAGTTTTTTATTAATATAAAAAAATAATATTTCAAATAATAATAGTGCAAATAAGATTTCAACTATAATATTATTAGAATGCAATATATTTGAATCTTACTATCGTATATAATACAGCATAAAAAACTCAATCTATTTTCAATTTATTTTTAATTAGAGAAGAAATGTTTACTTTGTAGAAGAAATGAAAAATAGAATGTGGTTACCTTTGAGGTTAATTGCATTTCAATAAAAAAAAAAGAAAAAAAAATATTTACCTTGAATTCGAATAAAATAGTACAAAATAGTATAGTATTTGTTATAATATAAATATATTATTTATATTCAAATATATATACTATTTA
>NW_006263893.1:35098-44190 GCF_000469605.1 Apis dorsata | reverse complement strand
TTTTTGAAATTATATAAAAAATAATTTATTTTTTTATTTATATATTATTAATATTTCATAAAATATTTTATAAAATATGTAATATATTACGGTTGTGTGCGCGCGCGCGCGTGTGTGTTTATACATTTATATTGTGTTTATTATGATATAATAGAATTATTTATTTTATGAAATAAATTATTTATTGTTTGCTATTATTATTTCTTTTTTGAATTCGATAAAAATAACTAGTTTTTTTAACAAATATTTATATTATTATTTTAGTTTAATATTACTAGTTTAATTTATAATTAATATTATTAAAATAATAACTATTACTACGCTTGTTATGATTATTATTATATTTATTGTTCAATATGTTTTCTAAAGTTATTCAATGCATTTTTCATTAAAAAATAAAAATTATTTCTTTAAACAATTAATTTTTTAATTTATTATTTTTTTAATTATTCTTCTTATCTCAAATTCTTTTAAATTATTAAATAGAAAACATAATCTCAATCGAAATATCTATTAAATTATCTATCAAATAATAATATTTTATTTAAAACTATTTTTTTTAAATAATTAATTGNTAGATTTTTTTTTTTTTTTAGATTAGAAAATTAAAAACTTCTTCTTACTAATCTTTTTCTATTAAAAATTTATTCTAAAAATAAAAGCTTTCCGTAATTTAATTGTTTTGATATTTAGAAAATTAACAATCGAATAGTAAATCGAAATGCAATATCATTTTTAATCGGAAATTTTTTAATCATTAAATAAATTATTATATATTTGGAAATGTAGTTAAATAATGTTCAATATCTGGTTATTAAATCAAAAGAAACATATGAAAACATTATAATAAATAAAGTGCAGAGTGCAATAGAATATGATAGAGTGCAATGTAAAAAATATATTTTATGATAAAAATATATTATAATTCTTATTTTTATAATTTTGTAGATTAAATATTAATAAAATAGATTCATTGAATATTATATTAAATATTTACATTAAATGATAATTAATTTAATCATACATCTTTCTCAAAAAATTATTATTATTATGTATAAATTATTATCATTTATAATAATAATTTAATTATTTATAATAGTAATTTATTGTAAATTATTATTGAAAAAAATTTTATAGAAGATAAAATATCAAAATATGAGAGTATAATTCATCTCTAATTATCTTTCTTATCCTTTCAATCCCTAGAAAAATGAAATAAGTAATGAAGTATAAATTTTAATAACAAAAAATAAATTATATAATAAATTATATAATAAAAAATAAAATAAAATAATTAAAAAAAATGATTCCATTTTATTAAAATAAAATGATAAATGATATAATAAGTTGTTATAAGTTTTAACAAAAAATAAATACAGAAGATTTGTAATGGAAAAAATAATGGGGAAAAAATGAATAAAAGTTTTGGACTTAGCATAATTATAAATATTTATAACAAGGAATATCGCGTTTTCACATGTTATCCCATCAGCGAAAGCAGTCCATGACTTCGCGGTTTGCATATACGGCCGAGAATAGAACTTTTACTTGATCATCTAACAATTATTTTTGCGTATGCACGTACAAACATGTTTAGAAAGCACTTTTTCTCGTCGCGACGGTAGAATGCGATAACATTGACTTGTCAATTACATGCTATCATTATTGTTAATATTGCGTTTCGCTTTTTGGGATTAATTGACACGCGAATTTCAATTAATTCGCTTGATGAATATAATAATTATTACCTAATATATAATACCTATTATATAATAATTATTGGTTTAAGAAAGATTAAAAAGTAATTTTAAATTCTATATTTAAAAATAAAATGTGATTGAAAATTCAAATGTATGATTTTTTTATTTTTTACAAATAAATAAATTAATTATTGAAATTAATTAGAGGATAAATCCATTTGATTAATTGATCTAAAAGAATCAGAAATTTATATAAATATATATCATTGTTTAAAAATTAAACAATTTGTAGTATATATAGATATTTATTTTCGAAAAGAATAATAAATAATAATATATTTAATATATATAAATGCTTTAAAGTTTATATCATTTATTACTTACTTTTTATTCAATTCAAAAGATTTTTCTGGACATAAATTAATGAATATGATTAATATAATAATGTTTCGCATTATTATATTAATAAAATCTTATAACATTAATAAAATCCATTTATTATTGTTAATCATTGTTTTCTATTTTCTATGAAAATTGCTTTTATTTTTTTAAAATTCTAATATATATATATATATATATTAGGAAAATATTATGAGAGATCTTTTTTGAATAATATTTAATTTATCATAATATTAAATTTTTTTTATACCGTTTTTTATATTTTTTTATACTGCATTAAAATTTGTAGAGAAAATATTTTAAAATAAATATATGGTTTCGATATATGATTTATTTTGATTTTAAATAATTTATTATTTAAATAAAAGAAATTGGAATATATTTATAACATATTTTTGTACTCAATTATTTTTATAATCAAAATAAATAAATAATAGATATATTCTCAAAAACAAAAAATAAATAAAATTAAAACACTAAAAATCATCGACAAATGAAAGATTAAAAACAAATATTATAAATGAAATATTACTTTTTAAATAGTTACAGATTCAATGAATAAAATGTAATTATAAGCATATATGATCATATTATTTAATTTTGATTTTTAAGATTTGAAAAGTTTAATTTTTTTTAATATATCTCTTCGAAATTTGGAAATTTTTGAAATCGGATATGAAATCGATATAAAATAAATATATTTTGAATATAATTATTAAAATATTATTATTTTTTTTAAAATATTCAAAATTTATGAAATAAAATATGGATATTGAAATTAATTCGGATTAAGTACATATTGAATTTCAATCTCAAGTTCTAAATCAAAAATCTAAAGATTTAACAATAAGCAGAATCACTGGATATATCACTGAATAATTTGAAAAATAATTTTAATTTTCTATTCAATTTATTATATAAAAGTGTTATGATTATTATGATCATTATTTAACTATTTTAAATAATTTTCAATAATAAAACAATTTAAATATAATTTAAGTAATTATATAAATTTTAACATATATTTTTGTATCAAAAAATCATCCAATTTTTAACTAAATAAAATTAAGAGAAGATTAAATATAAAATTAAAAAAAGATGTAGAATTATGTAGAATTTATGATATATATGATTTATGATATATTATGTTTCAGCAATAATTTATAAAAATTCAGATTTATATTTTACATATAAAGATATAAAATATTTTACATAATATATAAAATATTTTCATATAAAATTTGTTCTTTTAAAGAAGAAGAATATCGATCAGTGATTGTGAAATAAAATAAAAAATATGAAAAAATCTGAAAAAAATTTATTCTACTTATTCTATATGCTTCTTATAAAGAATAACAATGTTATATATAAGAATAACAATATTGTGTGAAATGCATGAAATTGACAAAACCTTGCACAAATTTAGTTTTTTATGTAAGAGAAATTTTAGAATGGAGGTAAGAGAAGGTACATCTTCCGGTTCTTAAAGAGCATAGATTTGATAATATTAATGCGTTAAAAGAATGCGACTTTTCGTTTCGCTCTACTTTCCTCAAGTTAATAGATAGAGAAATAAATTTAAAACTAGAAGCCGAATAATCCGTTCGAAGAAAATATATAAATTAAATATATATAAATTTATATCAGATTAAATTATAAGAAAAAATTATAAGAAATCAAATTAAATTAAGAAAAAAATCTAGGCTGCGAAATATTTTTCACATTTTAAAAATATCAATTAATATAAAGTAAATCGTTTATTTATTTGAAGTATTGTATATTTTTAAAATTATTTTATCGAATATTAATTTTTAATTTTATTAAAATTTCTTTTTCATTAAAATCTTGTAAATTTCTGAAATTTTTACAATGTTTTGAAATATTTTTCAATAAAATATATAAGTAAAGATTATGATATTATGGTATATTATTTTTCCAATGTGTCTTTAAATACATTATTCAAAAATAAAAAAGAAATAATATGACTTATTTAACTATTATTTATCAATATTTTTATTGCAACTTAAAATTATACATTGATCCAAATATTTGAAATTTTTTCCTAAGAAAATACAAATTCATAATAGAAAAAATTTAAAAATGAAATTTTTTCAATGAATAATCCAAATTATCTTGTCCAAAATTTTGAAAAAAGTCCAAATTATTTATCAAAACTTATTTATCTCAACTATTTTTTATTTATTTTCATTATAGTATATAATTTTTAATTAAATTAAATATTTCAAATTTTTTAAATATTTTAAGAAAAATATTAAAAAATTTTGAATGAAAACATTCAATATTTTTATTAAAACATAAAATCATTCGTTAAATACAATACTTAAATTTTTTTAAATATTTTAAAAGACAAAAAAATTCAAAAGTGAAATTTTGACTATTTAATGATCCAATTTTTTGTAAAAGATTTAGAATTATTACAATATCAAATGAATCTTATATCAAAAGATTATTTGATATAAAACATTCAATAAGTAAGTTTTTTTAAGTATATTTTAAGTATATTCCGTCAACTAGCTTCCAATCGTGGTTTGATGACCACGCGGAAAGCGTCACTGACGTAGTTTGCGAAACAGATAACGAGCGTTCCTTTCGACTTTGGCCAAATTCCAGGACGAACTTTCAACAGTGTTTCGCAGTTGGAATTCGAAACATTCTGTCTTCCGTAGCCTTTTTCTCTATTTGTTCTCTTCCTATATCATGGACTTGTGTCTCATTTCGTTTCGACACATATACGCAATCGTTATTGTCTTATGGGCATCGATTATCTATGCGGAGCCTGATTAATAAGTTAGTTTGGAATAAAATATGTAACACCTGTATTGAATCGAAATAAATTTATAATGTGAATGAATTAATATGTACGAGTTTGTCAATAAGAATGGTATTTCAATCAAACATTCTATCGTAGCAGTGTTTCCGAATGAATCTTGGACATAATTTATTTGAAATAATGAATTATTTTTTGTTTGTTTTGCAAATAATAAAAAAAATAAAATTATTTTGTATAAAATACAAATAAATTATTTTTGAATATGAATAAATTTATAATAGATTATAAAATAATGAAAATATAATAAAAATGAAGAATTAAAAAATCAAAAAATTTAAATACATAAAAAATAAATAAAAAATTAAAATTGTATTATTTACTCACTTTATATTGAATAAAAAATTTTATATCTCAAAAATTAATTTTACAGAAATTATGTTTTACATTGTGAATCTGAAAGATTGAATGCAAATTTTTTTTAAATATTAGAAAGTAATTGTATATTTTTTATTTTCCTTTTTTTTTCTTTTTATCGTAATATTAATATTAAAATTATTGAATTCATATTTTAAAATAATTTAGATTTTTTTAAATTCTTAGAAATCTTGAAATAAAATATATATTTATACATTTTTTGGAATCTAATTTGATATTTTCATATTTTCATACTTTCATTATAATCCTGACATATCTGTTAAGAAACACTGTAAGAGTATCGAAGGAATAATTGAACTGATAATAGGAATTGGATTAGTGATGAGTCATTACTTTTGAAGCACATCGATTCTTAGACAAAGAATCATAATATTATATATCAAAAGAAATTGAATCGTAAATAATAATTGTTATCAAAAAAAATTGAATTGTAAATGATAATTGTTTCGAGTACATCTCGAAAAAAATTAATATCGATATATTTGCAATTTACATATATTTTGAATATATGAGCATGTTTTTATTCTATTTTTATTTCTCATATTTGATATTAATATATGTGATCTTGAGATCTAATTTTTTTAGATTCTTTTGTATTTACTAAATTTCCTAATTTATTTATTATATTTATTATTTATTATATTTATATTGACTAAATATTTGAAATCTCGATATTAATTCGAATAATTTTGATATTTTTAACTTTGTTGTGATACCGATGTAATTTGATATTATATGTATATTTTATTTTGATATCAAATAAATTTTAAATCAGGATGGAATTTTTTAAATATCATGAAAAAATCTATCTTGTCCATCACTAGATTGAATCATTGAGATCGGATTTGCTAAATTTTACAAACAGATTAATATATCGATTATAAATATAAGGGATTAAGTTTAATATATATATATTTTCAAATCCAATTCAATATCTATATTTTGTTTTACAGATTTCAAATACTATTTAAAAACAATAATATTTCAATGATTATATTTAAAATTGATTCATTTTATACAAACTGATATCATATCTTGGAATAAATATTTACAAATTTTCAAATATTTATATTTATATGATATTAAAAAAAAATTTTTAATAAATAGCATCTATTCAAATTTTCGAAATTAGAATAATATAAGATTTTAAATAATATATTTAATGTATAACTATTTTGTTCATTAAATTTATTTAAAAATATTTTATTCAAAAACAATGATTGGTTTTAATCAATAATTTTTTTCTCAGTGATATGTTCTACTTTTTATATTTTTTACTTTACAATTAATATTCTTTCTTAGTAGAAAAGAAATTATTATTAAATGATAGAATTATAAAATTGAATTTTATATATAAAAGATATTTATATAAAAAATAATATAATTGATTTTAAAGATAGAAAGAAAGATCAGAAAAATCAGGAAATTTATGGTGAAATATTTATATAATTTTTTAATTCATTTGATAAAGTATAAGTTCAAATATTTTATATTTGAAATTTTATATTGTTTCTATTTTCCATAATATTTATAGAAGATTCGAATTGAATTAGGCAAACTTGAAATGTTTGTGAAATATTTGATCCTATTGTTGTATAATAAATATTTGAAAGATAATCTTCAATTCGATAGAAATAATAATATTATAGAAAATATTTTAATGTGATAATTGATTTATATGCAGACGCGTACAATGTCTCCTCATTCTTGTTATTAATTATTATCAGTTATAAATTGTTATTAATAAAATAAAGATTTTTCTATTAATTAATCATTAAGAAAATATGTAAAATAAAATATAAATCTAATTATGATATTCTCTTTCTAGTTTTACATTTTTAAATTTTCTTTTTCTTTACTGTTTTTTTATTTAATAAATTTTATTAGAATAACTTATTTATTTTAATATTTATTATTATTTATTAAAATAGTAATATTAGATAATAAAGTATTAACAAATAACAGATGACACAATTTTAATTAATTTATGCATTTATATTGTAAATTTTCTTTAATAAAAGAATTTCTTTAATAATAAAAATAATGCTGTTCTATTATTTAATACTAAAATTAAGAAAAATAAATATATTAATGAAAATTTTAATTATAAAATTATTGATACATAACAAAAGCAAATAAAGTAAATAATAATATTTCTTTAAAACAAATTCTATATTTTTTTTTTATAATAATACATAATTTTTTTATTTTAAAAATATATCAATTTCTTAATTTAAATGACACATATATAAAATATTAATATATTGAATATCATCATTTTAGACTATATTTAATAATGAAAAAATATTTAACATATAGATAAATTTACTTTTTATAGGCATTATTTAAAGTCAATAATTCAATTTTATATGTTATAAAGAGAAATTTACAATTTTTCAAACTCTATCTATATATTGACAATCCTTATTCTTTCCTCATAACAATTATTTTTATTTCAAATAAAATAAAAGATGTTAAAAGAAATTTTTTTAAAAGATTAAAAGAAAAGATAAATGTAATAAAAATACGAGATTATAATTTTACTTTATATGTAAAAATGAATTTTTAATAATTTTTTTATTTAATTTAATAAAATTTAATAAAATTTAATCTAATAATAGATTTAAATAAAATGAAAACTATCTTTTCGTTTTATATCATTTATTTAATATCTTCTTATTTAATGAACATTTTTCGTTTTTGTTTCTTTGTACTATTCCTTTTAATATAATTATTATAATTTAGAAATGTGTATTATATCGTTTTCCAATACATATATTTTCTTATTTGATTATAATAGAATTTTTTGCGCATGCATACTTAAATTATTCTTAAATTATATATATATGATTTATTTGAAGATTTTTTAAAAATCTAAAGAATATATTATTGTATAAATTATTGTATAATAATATTAGAATATTAATTTAGAATATTTAAAATATATTGTATTTTTAATTGTAATATAATGACAAGAAATAAAATGGCGATAAAGTATAAATATATAAAATTATAAAGTATAATATATAAATATATCATTTAAAAAATAAAAAAAATTCATTTAAATGCTAAGAACAAATTTAAAAAAAGATGATAATAAATAAATTTTGTATCAATAAAAATATAATATGATTATTCGAAGAAACGAGATTCATTTATTAATGAAAAATTTGTTTCTGAAATTTTTATAATTTTCAAATAATATAATTATAAAAATTAATAATTATAAAATATAATTATAAAAATTAGACAATAAAGACAATAATAATTATAATAAGCATATAATAATGTTAATCAGAAGCATTTGAATTAAATTTGATTTTCGCTATTAAATAAAATATTTATTTTTCCTTTAGTTTCATTTTAAGATAAATGTAATATGTTAGGTCAAACAATGGGTAATTTTATGGTATCAGATATATTTCTTAGAATTTTGTAGTTTTTAGAAATTTAACTTTAAGCACTTAAAAAGTTGGAAAGTTTTCTAATTTATAAACAAGCAAATATGTTACTATATGTTATTATATATTATTATATAATATGTTATATATGTTATTATATATATTATATAATATAAAAATTTGATAATAATTAAATATTTGTTTTATATTAAGAAATTAATTATTTATTTTCATCGAACTCAAATGATTAAATATTTATATATTTATGAAATTTAAATGTAGATAACTCAAATATTACATTTATGACATACAAAAAACAAAATATTCAAAGTATAGTATGCATTATAATATTTGTGAAATAAAAAA
>NW_006263893.1:32956-35012 GCF_000469605.1 Apis dorsata | reverse complement strand
TTTTATATAAAAATTTATAATCTATATAAAAATTAAAAAATAAGAATAATAAATAATAAATTGACAAATAAATTATTTTTTAATAAATTTAGAAAATAATTTTGAAATGATTTTTAAGAAAATTTCTTTAAAACATCCTTAAAAAATTTTATCTCAAGAACTTAACTTATTATTTAAATGAATAATTCGAATATTAAATATTAATTCAAAATTCATTTGTATTTCAAATTTTTCTTGAATTTTTTATTAAACTCCAAAATTCTATTTCTAAAATAAAAATATAAATAAAGATACAAATAAGATAAAAATCAGTTCAAATAATTTATTATTTTATATTACATTATTATATATTAATATACATTATTATATATATTATTATATATTAAAATTATTTTCCATATTTATTTGCAATAAAATGCAAATCTGAATATTATTAAAGAGAACATGTAACAATTACTAAAATAAATAGATCGGAGATAAAGAAACAAACAGAAACTGTAATTGGTTTTCTAAAGTCAGGAAAAAATTCTTTTTTCCAAAGTCAAAGTTATGTTTATTATTGTTTTAGGAACTCATCAGGAACACGATATATAAAGAGCTACAAACTATAGCGACGTATTACTTCGATGGTAAGGGAAAAGCATTGCGGCCGATGGTAGCGATTCTCATGGCACGGGCTATCAATTATCACAAGGAAAGAAAGTGAGTTATAAAAAGATGCACTTTTATCTAAATTTTCTCAAACTCATCAATAAACTTTTGATATTTCAGTTATAATTATGGAATTAATCTTCATCATAAAATATTTTTTTTTTAAATTATATATAATATTTTACATTATTTGTGGATAACTTAAACATATCCATACAGTTTAATTCAATAATTAAGATATATAAGATATTTATATTTTTGAAAAATCGATTTCAGATATTGAAAAAAATATAAATCGTTCATATTTGATTTTTGTATAATTAAATTTTGGGTCAAATGTCTAATATGTTATTTATTATGATGAAACATTGATTAAATTTTTAAATTAAACAATTAAAATAAACTTTCAGGATATGAATGATCAAAACAATCAAAAGCAATCTATGTTTCGATATATAGATTTTTATGTTATTTCGTTAATTTTAAAAATTGTTTTTGAAGATTTGCAACTATTAACAATGAATTTGAACTTTTTCAAATTTTTCAGATTTTTAAAATTCACAATATAGTAAACGATATATCAATAAATTTTTTCCCAAATTATGATCTAATATTTATAAAAATGTTAAAAATTAATAATTTAAATAATTAATAATAAATTTAACTCTCGAAATGTAAAGTAATATTTATGTTTTATTTATGTTTCATAAAATAATAATTATTTTAATGCTAATGTATTTTAATGTATCCATTATTATTTTCAGAAATCAAAATAAAAAAAAATAAAAAAACATTATAAAATTAATGTTTTTTTAATATTCATTATATTGAATCAATCATTGTAAATTAAAAATATAAATTCATATTATTAACAGTTGGAAAAATTTCTAGGAACCATTTTTTAAATTACTGAAATAATGTAAAAGTTTATATATCAAAACATATAGGTTAATACAATGAATTTTAACTTTTTTGAATGCTTATATACTCAGAAACTAATTATCAGAAACTTAATTTAAAAATTTGTCGTAATTAATATCTCATAATTATTTGATACAAAATTTAATACAAAAATTGAGAATTAAAAATGAATGAAAAATAACCTTATTTTTGACTTATTCTTTCTTCTTATCCTTTCTTAATATTGATTTGCTTATAGCTACTTACCAAACAATGCTAATTTTTATTCTTCATCATTCCTTTTCACTTTCTTATTAAATAGTAATATCTTTTTTTTATGAATTTAAACGATTTATATATTTATATTATTATACTTTGAAATATTTTTAATTTCATTATTGTATGTTTTAAAGCGTTTATCACATATATTGAGTATGAGATATTCAGTTAAAAATTATTTATAACTGAATATTAAATTATTATTATTTTTCCATTAAATAATTTT
>NW_006263893.1:30873-32671 GCF_000469605.1 Apis dorsata | reverse complement strand
TATATATATATATATATATATATATATATATATGTATATATATATGTATATATGTATCTATTTTATTTTATTTATTATTCTATATTATTTTAGTTCATTTAATATAATAAAAAATCCCAATTTTAAATTTTTTTTTATGTATGAGAATCGAAAATGTTTTCATATATTTTTATCATTAGAATCGAAAATGTTATATAATTTAAAGTTCACTGAAATTTTATATGTTTTATTATTGAATATTGCCAACAGTATTACTATTTCATAATTGATATTTATTTGTTTTTCTTCGATACACATATATTTCAAATGTTTTGTAAACAGGTACGCGTAATCATGCATTAAATATATTTATTCAGCTAAATCCGTACATTTTTATTTATTGTTTTCACTGTTCAGTAAACAGGTTATGGACCCAGATTACGAAAGAAATAATAAATAATTAGGTAAAATTACAATTAAATTGAAAAAGCACGTTAGTTATCCAGCCTTGAGTAAACGTGAAATATAATTCTAATCGTGATGGAATATGAAACTGTTCATATTAATAAACTGAAAGGATTGGAAAATTAAGCTTCATGGAAATTTCAAGTGCGTGTTACTTTGAAATCCTGCGGTACATGTCCTGAAAAATAGTTAGAGATCAGTTCTTCGTGTACCAGGCGATGATGCGGCAAATCGAGCACGTGATACCTGAATAAAACTCGACAATACAGCTCAAGGCATAATCGCCACATCAATGGATGAAAAACCATTTTTGCATATTATCAAATAGGCTAAGGATATATGGGAAAAGTTGGAATCTGTTTACGAACAAAAATCTGATACTAGTATACACATCCTGTTGCAGCAATGGTAGTTATCAGAAGGAACCGGGCTATGATATCGCTACTCACATCGTAACTCGAGAATTTTGCAAACTTTGGGTGAGAAAATTCCAAATGAAATAATTATTACTAAATAATACTCATGATATTACCTCTGTCATTCAAATACTTTATTAGTGTATGGGAATCAACTCAACCTAACGAAAGAACTCTCACAAATCTTATTTCAAGGCTCGCCAGGAAGCAAAGAAACAAAGCTCGTTGAGGAAACAAGGACAGGAACCGAAGAAAGGGTAGAGAATATTGCTTTTATTGCCAATAAGCATCAATGTAAGAAAAATTTCAAAAAAGGCAACATTAAATCAAGTGTGTGCCATTATTGCCACAAACATTGAATCAAGGAATGCAGAAACCGAAAAGCTACAACATCAAACGAAAAATACACAGGAAGGAAAGGAGAGGCACTCATTAGAGCTATGTCTGCAAAATATAATTTAGCATCCAGTGATGCATGGCACATGGATTCGGGTGCGACTGAGCACATATCAAATCATCGCGAATGGTCATATAAAAAATTTGACACAGTAGAGAATATTAAGATAGGCGATGGAAAATATATTTAAGCAATTGAGTCAGGAGATATTGACATTCTTTCTTTCAATGGAAAAGAGTGGGTGCGAAAGTATTTCAGTAATATTTTTCATGTACCAGAACTGAGTTTCAATCTTTTTTTGGCGGGTACAGCTCTTGACAAGGGATTTCAACACTACTCCGATGATAAAATATGCATATTCATAAAGAATGCAAAAATTGTTGCAGTGGGAAAAAGATAAATAATGAAATTTAAAGTCATTACAGACGAGCATCAGACAAAACTGGCAGTGCGCAATTCTCTTTTCTCCTAGCACAAATAGCTTATCAGAATGTGGATCAAGTGAAGAAAATTCCAAGATCCGAGAACATCATTTTTAAAA
>NW_006263893.1:28445-30725 GCF_000469605.1 Apis dorsata | reverse complement strand
GAAGATTGCATTTTAGGAAAAATGCACAGACTACCATTCCCAAAAAGCGATACAAAATCTGAATGCATTGGAAAATTCAATCATGCAGATCTTTCAGGTCCAATGCAAGAAAATTCGCTTGGAGGAGCTCGATATTTCTTAATGATGAAAGATGACTACAGTCACTGGAGAAACTTATATTTTATCAAAAATAAATCAGAGACATCATAATGTTTAGATTTCTTTAAGAAGATTGATAAGCATTTAGAAAAAGGAATTAAAATATTCAGATTAGATAACGTCCTTGAGTTCGCCAATAAAGAAATTGAACTAACACATCGATATAGCATTAAAACGCATAAGAAAATAGTATCATTTACTTCGGAACAGAACGGTTGCGCCGAACAGGAAAACAGAACTGTAATTGATTTAGCGAGAACATCGTTGCATGCTGGAAAACTGCCAATCAAAATGTGGGCTGAAGCAGTTAATTACACTTTACTGTTTACACTTTATAATTACACTTTATTGTTTATATTTAAAAACCGAAACCAGTGTGGAGAAAGGAGTAACACATATTGAACTGTGACTCAAGAAAAGACCGAACATTTCGAATCTCAGAATCTTCAGAAAAGAAATATACTTTCATATCTCTAAAGAGAAGAGACGAAAATGGGACTTCAAAGTCGAAAAAAATGTTTTCGTTGGGTATGATTGAAACACAAAAGGATCTGGCTTTCTGAAAAAGGATAAGTTAAAATATGTAGGGATGTAATGATTCACAATCAGCACGAAATTAATTCAAATGAAGAATGGGAATCAGAGTCAAATACGATAATCTTTGAACATCAGAAAGATGATACAATCAAAATAAATGTCAAATCGAAAACAATTATTCATTATTTCGAAAACAACGAGCAAATAAATTCAGATGAAGAATCAAACGATCTAGAAAATGAAAATCAATATGAATAAGACCAACGTTTGAAACGTTACAGAAATAAAATATGTTGATCACATAGGCTCACGTACAGAAATATTGTAATCATAGAACACCATGAACCGGAAAGTTATTATGACGCGATCACATGTAACAACGCAATCAAATGGAAAGAAGCCATGAATGATGAAATTGATTTTTTGAGTAAAACTCAAACATTAATAAATTCTCTATCAGATCATCAAATCATAAATAATCGATGGACTTATAAACTGAAAATAAATAGCAATGGAAGCATACAACGATTCAAGACAAGATTCATTGCTAGAGATTTCAAACAAATTGCTGGAGTTGATTATCATGAAATGTTTAATCATGTAGCTAGATTCGATTCAATAAGGATTATCCTATCTATCATAGCTTCAAACAAAATATACTTACAATAATTTGACGTCAAGACGGCTTTTCTTCACAGAGAACTCGACGAGATTATCTATATACAACCGAAGAGATACGAGGATGTTTGCAAGTTGAATTGTAGTTTATATGATTTAAAATAAGCAACAACATATTGGAATCACCATTTTACAACGGTACTGAAGAAACATGGTCTTACGTCCACCAGCGCAAACTATTGCGTATTTACAAATGGAAATAATCGAGATCGACTGATTCTAGCGATCCATATCAATCGATGATGGATAATTAATGCAACGAACTATTCATCTATATCAAAGTTCACATCTATAAAAAAGTTGAACTCCGTAAAGAATTTAACATCCAATATAAATAATATCTGAGATTACAGATTGAGCGACTGAGATGGTTCCATATTTTTGTATCGATATTTTTTAATAATGACAAATTTCAATTCATTTTTAGTGGGAGTGTTATAGAATTTTAAATTCACTGAAATTTTATATGTAGTTTTATTATTGAATGTTGCCAGCAATATCAGTATTTCATAGTTGATACTTATGTTTTTTCTATTTATTGGTACCTATTATTTTTCTTCGATACACATATATTTCAAATGTTTTGTAAACATATGCGCAATCACGCATAATTAAATATATTCATTTAGCTAAACCCGTACATTTTTATTTATTGTTTGCCCAGTCAACAGAAAATATTATCATATATTTGTAATATAGTATCATTTAAATGTTATTTAGTATCAAAAATCTGAACAAATTTTTTTTATTTTTATTTGTTATATTTACATAACAATAAAATTTAAATAAAAATGTTCTGTTCTAATAATTAAATATTATTTTATTAACATTATTAACATTTTAAACTTAAAAATTTATTAATTGAATGAATGGTCGATATTTAAAGATAATTTTTTTAATTAAATA
>NW_006263893.1:22748-28140 GCF_000469605.1 Apis dorsata | reverse complement strand
TATATATATATATTATATATATATAACTATATAACTATATATATATAATATAAAACTAAGGAGAATAATATTTTCTTGTTTAACGCTTTGGTTTCATGAAAATTAATTTTAACAATTTCTCAAAATATAGGAAAGACTTAAATAGGAACAAACAATAATTTAATTTTGTATTATTATTATATAAAAGCTATTATATTTAAAACAACGATTTTTATTCTACAATTTAAATTTATGATATTATTAATATTATTATTGAAATTATAGCAGTTTCACATTTTAACAGACTGTTAAATAATAAATTAATAGAAAATAATAAATAAAGAAAGTTCTAACCATACCATTTTGATTATTTTTAATGTTAAAAAATTATAGTATTTATTGAACCAAATTATAATAGTAAATGAAATTGAAAAAAATCTTATTTATTATGCACAAAAAAAATGTTATAATCAATTAAAATTATCCTCAATTATGTTTTTGGATTTAGATTGCAAATTAAAGAGATGGTTAAAATGTCAAATAATAATCAATTTTACATTCAAAAAGATAAAATTAAAAATTAAAGGGAAAAGAAGTTACTTTTAAAATATTCAAAAATCATTTTGTTTATTATTTGATTTATTATGATTATTAATATGGATTTGTATTTCAATAAATTTATATTATATTCAAAGTTTATGATAACGGTTATAATAAATTTTACTTGTCACTTTTATCTTGTTATTTTTATATACAGTTTTCTATATTCTACAAAGCAAAATATAATTTGGATTATGTGACAAAGAGATATATAAGAAAAAATTTTCTATTGATAAAAAATTATATTACAAGTGAAAACTTTATAAAATAATTTTATAAACAACTTTAAAAAAATAATAAAACTTTAAAATTATTTTTTAAGAAAATTAAATTTAAAAAATACATATTTAATTATTTAATTATTTCTTAATTCTACATTATCAATTCCGATTTTGTCAAAAAAAAAATATTAACAATAAATATATTATTTAAAGATTTATTATTTATTTATTTAAAAATTTTTTTATCGAATTTTCATATCAGCGCTTCGTAATTTTATTATAAATATATATATCATTGAAATCATTGAAAATAAGAAAATGTAATATTATTGTTATTAAATTCTAAGCAAAGCATAAATATCTCTTTACTTTTTTTTATATTATAAATAATATAAATAAAATGATAAATTTTTACAGATTATAATACATAAATATAATAATAATATATTTAATAATTTTTAATATAAATAGCTTAATATTTTCGCTATTACGTATTACATATATTATATATAATATTTTACAAATATTGTATATTAATTTTTATGAAATTTTTTTGTATTCAAAAAATAATTATAATATAAATAGTAGATATAATAGACATAATATAAATAGTGATTAACTATATTTACTTTATTTTAACTATTAATTATAATCAATATAATTATTTTTATTTTATTTTATTTTTTATTCTTTTTATATTATGTGAAATAATATAATTAAAATTTTTTTTTTAATGAATTATTTACTGTATATATAATATTACTATAATATACTATACATATAATGTTCGATGAGAATATATGAAAAATATGTATATATTACAAACAAAATTAACTTTCATAAGTTTATGCATCATTAAAAAAAAACTAATAATATTAAAACATGAGATTTTCAAAACTATTCAATTTTGATTTAAAATAATTTATATTATTATTAAAAATAAAATATTTCACATAATCAAGTAATTTTGCTTATATTATATATTTCTTTGATTTGTTTTAATACTTTACTTGAATTTATTTGTATTTATATTTTGCAATAATGGAGAGATAATTTTTAGATTGCGACAAAAATAATGCATTTTAATGTATTTATTTATAATATTGTATTTACTATTACAATTTTTATAATATTTTTTTTTATTTATAAAAGATCATAATTCTAAAAATTCTTTATTAGATCACACAATATTTGAAAATTATAATTAATTAAATAATTAATTAATTAATTCGTAAATAATTAAAAATTACTTTAATTATTAAAATTAATTTAAAAATTAATTTTAAAAAATTATTTTTATATAAAAATTATAATTAACGATAACATATAAAAAAGTTAATATATTATGATATTTTTTATCATAAAATAAAAAGTATTTATATCGTTTAAAAAACAATGATTTTTTTAAAATTAGATTTAAAAATTGATTTTTGAGAAATTAGAAATTAGATTAATTTACTAAATAATATGTAAAATATATCTTGAAAAAATTACAATTTATCAGAATTATAAAGAAAATTGAAAATCAATTTTTATTTTTTTTATTTAAATTCTTAATAAAAATTTAAAAAATAGTATTAAAAATAGTATTTTAAAAATTAGTATTTTAGATATATCACTTATACAAATATTTCATCGAAATTAGTTAATAATAATGTTGCTATGAATTACAAATGTTAAAAAATAATGAAAATCATAATTTTTCATGACTTTTGGTTTAAAATTACAAATTGGTTTAAAATTTACAAATTTTGAAATTTTATTATAGAATGAAATTTTCAGCATATATATAATTGACATAAATATTCAGAATATTTTTTTAATTTTATTACTTTGATTACTGATTCAAATAAGCAAGCTGTAAAAAATAATTATTTTCTTTGTAACAATCTTAAAGTTTAACTAAATGATTTTGAATATTGTACAGAAAAGGATGATGCTTGAATTGAATATTATCGAAGGACCATCTACAATTATAGAATTACAATTGTTTATATTCTAAATATAAGTTTATATTGTAATAAATTTGAATGAACTATTTGTGATTAACGATTAATTGAATTTCGCGATTTTTAATCTGAACTCGATTTTCTAAGTATTGATCTAATCTACATCTATCTAATCTAATCTAATCTATATCTAAATTTCTATAGTTATCTGAAGAAATTGTCGCGAGTCTTATTCGAATAGGTATCTTTGGCAAAAATATAAACAAAAAGGAAATAAAAAAATTTATAGTTTCATTGGATGATAATTTCCAAATTGAATTTTCGCGTATGCCTGAAGGGATCTTTGATTCCATTTCTGTAGTGATTCATCGCAAAGCATTTGGTGCGCAAGAATGACTTAAATAATCATTGTTATTATTATAGTCTTATCTATCTTAGTCTCGAATGATTGAGAGTTGATCTGGAAAAATAAAAAAAAATATATCTGCATATAAATTATTGCTAAAAATCTAAACTGTTAAAAATTATTATTGAACACTATTATTGAAAATAAATTCAAACTATCTTGGCCGCTTGATAAGTCAATCTTTTTTGTTTTTAGCAGATAAATTGCAATTTTTTGGAGATTTTTTTTATATATCGTTTAATAAATTTGTTTCTTTTTAAAATAATTATATATTATTATTGTTATAATATATTAATTATAACTTTTTAAGAAAATTTAAAAAATAAATAATCATTAGTTTAAAAAAGTTTTTAAAAAGTTATTTTAAAAGATATATTTTTTTTCTTTTTATAATACATTTATTATAAAAAGAAAAAAAATTTTTAAAAATAAAAATTAAGTCATCAAATTATTATATTTAATATTAAAAATTATAAAAGAAAAAAGAAAGTATGTTCTTTACATTAGAAGTTAATTTTTCATTAACATATAATATTAATATATGTTAATAAAAGTAATCTTTTTCATCTACATTATTATGATATGCAAGAAAAAGTAACATCGTTAAAAAGCATCAAAAGAATGGCCGGTCTTTCTAATTCATAAAAGTGAAGTACTCTTTGAAAGTAATTATTTGTCGTTGTATGGCAAACTGGCGATAATGAATATGAATGAGATGTTTCATGAATGAGAACTAGCGTAATGTACGTTATCACATACAAGGATCATAAATAGTAATTGTATGATTTTGTGGTTCGTGGTGTCAAAGATAATTAAATGTGACAAAAACCTATAGAATATCTTGTCGATCACTATACAAACAATCAAAAGTTTCTTTGATTATTATTTAACGATATCGAAAAATCATTTTAACTCGTTATAATGAATTTTATCAGTGACTATCTGCAAATTTAATATCATAAGTGTCTTGCAATTCCATAATGATCAGTTTTAATGAAATCTACAGTTAGTTACAGAACTTTTTATATTGTATTTTAGAATTATTGTGTTTTTCATTTAATTTAAAAATTTTTCTTTTTTAAATTTTAATTGTATTCGATGAATTTATTTTTTATGAAATAGCAATTTTTCTGTGATCTATCTCTTATGATAAGAACTTATGCAAATAAAATATATATAAAAGTAGATATAAGAATATCCGAAATCAAAGTAATGGATTTTATATTTTTTGTTCTACGATTATTAAAAATATTTTATAAAATTAATGTTTCATTTTATTAAGATAGATAAAAAATATATCTAAATAAACACATACCTATTTATTTTATTTATGATATTTTAATTACAATCATTTATGTGTAAAATAAATACTTAGATATTATAAGCTGTTAATATAAGTATTGAATTAAAATTTTAAAAATATTAATAAATCTAAAAAGAAATTTAAAAAAAAACAAAAAAGATAGAAAAAAAATTTTAAAAAATTCATAGAAATATACAGAAACAGATAAAATATTTATTTTAAATTTCTGATTTTATTTTTTTTTATCATGTTTTGTAAGAATAAATTAAGAACTAAATTTTTTATATTTTATTTTTTTTTTTATTTATTAGCATTATTTTTTTCATTTGTTATTACAATTTTGTTATTTAATTAAAGTTATGAGAAACAGATTTTAATTTCCACATATATCAGAATTAATTAAAAAAAATTATTTTTTTTTCAATGATACATAAAATATGAAAAATACAATAATTTTTATAATTCGCCATTTGTTTAATTTATGATTTATTTTCTTTATGTAAAATAACTAAAAGGAATTATAAGATTAATTTTATTTATTTCTTTTTAATAAAAAAAATTCATTAAGAATATTATTGAAACATAAATAATTATATACAATTAAATATATACTATAGAAAATCAAAATATCAATTTAAAAAATAATATATATATTTTTTAGAAGATATTAGAGATATTAAGAAAGTCAAAATAATATTTTATTGTAAAAATATCCCTTAAATTATGAAATGTGTTTAGTTTTTATTTTTTTCTTTCTTGTTATTATAAAAAAAATTATATTATAAAAAAAATTTAATTATATTGATAATATTAATCTTTGTTATATTATATTAATATATTTATATTTTGTATTTAGATATATTTATTGTAAATATTTATGTTGTATAAGAAATGTATAATAAAAAAAATATTATAATGTTAAAATATTATAATT
>NW_006263893.1:22417-22683 GCF_000469605.1 Apis dorsata | reverse complement strand
TTGATGACGATCACTATCAGAATTTAATAGTGATATTATGCTTCTAAACTAGTATCTAATAAACTTTATTTTGTTTGATAATTGTGTGAGGAAAATATCAAAGAGTATATTTCAAACATCATAAGTAAACTGCAAATTATATATTTATAAATATAATATACATTATGTATATTATGTAAATAAAGAAATAGACAGATATTATATATAATCAATAATTTTATTTATTTAATATAAAATTTTTATGATATAGAATATTACTTTTTTTT
>NW_006263893.1:21160-22387 GCF_000469605.1 Apis dorsata | reverse complement strand
AAAATATAAATTATAATTTTTTAGAAAATATAATTAAATTAATATAATATGTAGTTTAATATAATATATATAATATATCTAGACTTTTTGTAATAAAATCCGTAGTTATAGAAACTTTAATTCTACTATCAAATTTTTTTTAATAAAAAAAGTGAAAAATACTAATTATATGTTTATATAAAATATTCATTTTATCAAATTAATTTCGTTTATTTCTTATTATTATTATGTAATGTAATTTTATTATATAAACTACAATACATCATAATAGAAATAAAATGTATTATTAGTTGTGATTATTCAATAAATATGTCATTAATTATGATTGAATTATTTAAATTAATTGAATTGTTAAATTAGTTAATTATATTAGTTATATTAAATTAATTAAGTTACATATTATAATATATAATTATTATTATTAATATATTATATACATAATATTGTAATATTAATAAGTCTTGTTGATGCTAATTTTATAAATTAATATATTAATATTAATTTATTAATACTTTATATACATTATTACTATTGCATATTACATTACAATTTTCTGGGAATATTTACATATTTATATATAAATATTATGCTTTTTATTATTCAAAATTCAATAATTTAATAAACTTAAAAAAAAATAGATAGTTATTTTTGTAGTATTTTAATAAAAAAAATTAATTTTCATCCAAAGAATTAAAAGTTTTAAAAGATATTACACAAATTAAATAAAACACAATTATAAATATATTTTTATAGTAGTAAATATATAATTGATAAAAATCATGTTTTTTTATTCATATTAAGTAGATAATTATATCATTTTTATTTACTTTAATTTTGATTTAGAGTGAAATAATATTTTTAGAATAAAGAATTAAATAAATAATAATTTTTTAAAAATATAATTACAAACATTGAATTAGAAAAATGGAATGAAAATATGATTGAAACACAATTCATTTCGTTTCAGTGGTCTCTTGGATTCGCAACGACAAATAGCGATGATTTCCGAGATGATCCATAACGCTTCCTTAATCCACGATGATGTAATCGATCAACCAGGTTTCCGTCGTGGTAAACCTTCGATTAATGTTGTTTGGAGTCGGAAAAAGGTAAGATTTAATAAAAATATATAACATTGAATTGTAATAAAATTTCTTTCTTGGAATATCCGTTATATGAACATTCTATTTATGATCGTTATGCGTAAATATTTTATTATAGATAATA
>NW_006263893.1:1976-20862 GCF_000469605.1 Apis dorsata | reverse complement strand
AAATAACAATCTATTGTCAAGTAATATTGTCAAGACGATTAATATTGATAATTAAAAAAAAATATGATATCTAAAAAACATAAAAATGAATAAAAAACATAAATATGAAAAACTTAATAAAAAATATAATGTTAGAAAATCAATTTATTAAATTAATTAATTATATTGGTATAATATATAATTATTATTATTATACTTAATATTGTTAATAAGTCTTGTGGATTTTATATATAGTAATCAGATAAAAGATAGAAAAGAAAAATAATTATGTTTATAAATTAAACAATACTTAGATTATATATTGTCTTGTAGTATTAAAAGATTGATTATATTTATTAACACATAAAATATTCAGTTAAATTTATTAAATTTATTAAATATATTCTAATAATTTAATTATATTAATTTTTATTATATTATACATTTTAATTATATATTACATACATACGTGTGTATAAGCATGCGTGTATGAGTATATGTAAAAGAACCAAAAACAGAATAAAGATATACATATTTTTTTTTGCACGTTTCTAATATATTGTTCATGACGAAGAAAATAATTAGCCAATGATGAGAATAGTATTATTATTAAATGGAAAACATTGCACAATTAAATTTTGATATTCCAAATCTTTTAGGTTAATCAACATTTAATGGATTCAATGGTTAATTAAATAGATTTATACTATGGATCGGTAATTTTGAAAGATTTCCGAAACGATAATAAAAAATGATTTTATTACTAATCGTCAAAATGTAATTTAATTTAATTTAATTTATTATTATTTATATTAATTAATTTAATTATCTGATTTATTATAAAAGTATAAAAAAATATAAAATAAAAACTATATAATAAATAAACTATAATACAACTATATAAGAATATTTAACAAAAATAATATTTAAGAAAAAAATTATTGAGATTAAAAAAATGTATAATTTTGATTTATAGATTAGTTATAATCAATAACTCTCAATTTGTTTTAAATATATTTTTTTTAATTTCATTTATATTTTTTTAATAAACTTATATTTTTTATAAATAATTTTATAATTCTTTAGAATTATAATAAAATATGGATTCAAAAATTTGAACTCTATTATTTATTAAAATTTTTAAAACTCTATTATTTATTATCCCATAATTTATAAAAGAAAAAATTAGAGCTAGCATTATAGGATATTTTATCGATGTCGCTTAATATTATTTTTATTAAAATAAACATTTATGTTTATTTCGTTTCTATTTTTCAACATAGTATAATTTAATATTTTTCTTTCTTTTCTATTTCTGTAGATTTTAGATAGTAGATTTTTTGTTAGAATGTTTTTTCTTTCATTGTTATTAGAATAATCTTAAATAACAATGAAAATGAAAAAAAAGTTTATGAGCCAATTATACGCATTTGGTTTTTGTCTTTTAGGTAGTAATTACATAAATTATTTTTTTTTATTGAATGCTATTGGATATTTTATTTTATTTTATGCACTGTTTGCTTATCATGAAGAAAGATTATCTTTTGCAAAATGATTTTTCACGGAGATCATTATAATTTATGAAAAACTTGATCAGATGTTATACATAATAAAATAATAAAATTGATTTTAGTTATTTTGAAAAAAAAATTAATAAAAATATTATATTTATTTCTCTAAATAAACTCTAATAATAATCTAAATTTTATGAATATATTATACATCTTTCATTTAATAAAAAATTGTTTTCTAACTTCTAGCTTCGTTTATTTATTTTCTTAATTTTTTCGATAAAAATTACAGAAAATTTCAAAATCAGAGAAATTTAGCATTATAAAATTGAAAATTGATTTTTCTTCAAAAAAAAAAAAAAAATATTTTAAATTAATAAATATATTAATAATTCAAATTTATTTTAATAATTAATTATCTTTAGTAGTAAATATCTTTAATAGACAAAATATATAAATTTCTTATAGTTCCCAATAGAATGCTTTATAGACACAATTGCAGACATATTTAATCTTTTTGCAAAAAAAAAATTTTTTCTGATTATCTCTTAATCAATTCTATATTTTTGAAATATTATATTTGTAATAATTGTAATCACATTTACTATCTTTATATTTTTAAATTTTTTGACTACTATCTTCTCTAATGGCTTAAATCTTCTCTTCTCTGCTATATATAGTATAACAAATAAATTCAAATCTGATTTAAAAATTTCTTATAATAATTTAATAAACAATTATTCGAAATTAATGAATTTCATTCCTAATTTTTGATCTTCTCTTTAATGAATGTAAAAAACTTAATTGAAAAAAAAATTACTATTTTTTCATCTAATTTCATGCAGTTTCTTTTATTCCTATAATAATTAATTGCATTTCCAATTTTTTCTTTACGTTGAAGAAAGATAATAGAAGTAATATTTTTCAAAATCTCGCTAAACATAGCCATCATTGTACACAAACAAAAGATTTCCAAATTAAGAAAGTGTACACAATTGGCATAGCTATGAATTGCATTAGCCTCTCTCTCTTTTCTTTTTCTTTCTTTTTTCTTCAATATTTCAGAGAAAGATATTTCTTTGTTTTTGATATTTCATCAGAGAGAATTTCAATTTCTATCAACGTCCGACAAGAAAATACCAAAATTCATGATACATCATGTGAAACGTATTCAAAGTATTCAATCAATCGAAAATGATGGTTTTACATCACTTTGCGGCTGATGATATTGATAATAAAAAAGAGAAAGAGTACATTTCTTCATATACAAATAATTCATGAATGTTGGAATATTTGAATATTTCTTTATTTTTTAATGATAAATATTATTGATTAATTTTTTATTTTTAGTAAAATTTTGTAAATATGTAAATAATGTTTATACAGTATGTTTAATTTATTATGATTGATTCAAATATCTCGAAAAATAGAAATAACAAAAGTTGTTTGATATAAAAAGATACAATATTAATTTTAATAATTTTTTTATAGATCAATATTGATTTGTCATAATGATACGTTGAAGATCAATTTTTATTGCATTTTTATTGCATCAAGAAAGAATTAATAATTCATTATTCTTTTTTAAAAAATATTAAACTATTTATATTATGTATTAAAAGTCTTTATTTTAGAAGATGAGTTCCATTTATTGTAACTTGAAATTCATAAATTTTATTATATAAATGACAATGAAAATATTAAGAAAAGTAGAATATTGTTTCTTGTTTTTCATAATTTTATAAGTTTTTGAAATTATAATATCTCCTAAATTAAAGATTTTTTAACGTAAAAAAAAAATAATAACTAATATATTTTTCTACGAAATAACAAATCGATTAATAAATTAAAAATTATATGATTCCATTTGAAAAATTAAAATTAATTTTTATATAATTTATGTAAATTAATTATGGAATGTTCATTAATGGAAAAATAATTAATACTATACACAATTTGTCTTTTTATGAATATTTTTGTTTAAAATATTTTTTATATTTAGATTTTTTTATTTAAAAAATTTTTTTTTATCATTTTTTTATCATCATAGAATTATGCATGGAACAATTACTTTTTTTATTGAAATATCATTTTAAAAACTAATATTAAAATTTGAAAATTTCAATATTTTTTCAATATAATATAAAATATTACTATAATAATATTACTTAGAAAATTTTAAAAAATTATAAAATGTTTTATTATTTTACTAAAAGAAATATTTTTAAGCAAATTTGTATTTAAAATATAAGAATATAATGTATTAAAAAATTATATATGAATAAAAATTAATAACATATTAATAACATGAAAAATATAAATGCTTTTAATTTATCATATTTAAAATTCTACGTTGATATTAAATAAATATTATTTTTATAATTTTTATTTTCACTTTTAATTTTCATTGTATGAAATAATTATTTCATATGTTTCATAATTATTAGTATCTCCGTTATTGATCCTATAGATTTTTCAGAGTTGGCTGATTTTGCATGTAAATTATTGCATGCGATTAAGATTTTTTAATAAATAATTCAAACTACTCCAAATTGGAGAAACAAAAATAAATGAAATTCACTGAATAAAT
This sequence comes from Apis dorsata, assembly GCF_000469605.1. NCBI lineage: Eukaryota > Metazoa > Arthropoda > Insecta > Hymenoptera > Apidae > Apis > Apis dorsata. The sequence continues at coordinate 16,782 of NW_006263893.1, read as the reverse complement.
TATTGTACTAGCAATGAAATTATAGTTATATTAACTATGTGTTTTTTTATACACAGATAGTTTTTAAGAGTTTAGATGATCACGAAAATTTAGTTTCAATTATATTTTATATGTTCTAATGATTACATTTAATTACGGCAAAACTATTACGATTATTCTTCGGGCCTTTTTCATTCTTGTAAAAAATTAAAAATAGAGCCAAACAGATGGAATCTTTGAGAGATAATTTATTGATAGATAGCTGCTTAATAGCGGGTTTCTCACCAAATCAAACCTGGGCGCCTAGAACCAAGAATAATCCCTTGAATAATGACCTTATAGTGACATATTATCTATAAATTAGGGAATTTTTCAATTTTTAAATGTTTAAAAACAAAATTCTAAACTGAAAAAATTTCAAGAATTTTATTGGACAATCGTACTAAAATTAATTATTGCTCTAGTAATGTCGTATAATATTAATATTATAATTTAATATTAGTATTAATATTATTATTATTATATATAATTTATAATTTATTATTATATATTTTATTACATATTTAATTATATCATAAAATATTTTTAAGATATTTATATCAATTTTTCAAAAATATTATTTAAAAATTATTGATTAAAAAGAAAAAATAAATGCAATCAATAAGAAAAATTTTTAATTAATAGATATGTTCATATGAACTGAATTGATGGACAAAGTATTTATAAAAAATTTTTACATAAGTTTATATTCATTTATTCATATATTATAATATTCATCATATTATATTGTTAAAATATAATAGTTAAAATAAAATAAAATAAAATGAATTCATTTGTTTGTAAATAATTTTAATAAAATTATTAATTACATAAAATATGAATTTAAAAACATTATACAAATTATTATATGAATATATCAATTTATTCAAATTATTTTCTACAGATTTTTTGATTTGTTGATATATCTATTATTTGCACTTTTTGATTATATAATTATGAGTATTTTTTTTTTTATTTTATTTGTAGTAAAAATATTTTTATTTTATTTGTATCATTAATGATTGATTTTCCTACATCATTTTTAATATTTTTTGTTTCATATTCACATTCATGTTTTTCAATTATATCATTTTTTTGAATTATTAGTATTTATAATAATATTGTGATTTATTTGATTTATTGAAATACGATGATTTTTATAAAATTGAAATTTTTTGTAACTCTAATTTTTTAACTTTTAAGATATTAAATTGTATTTTATTTTTTTTTTATTACAAAATAAATGATGATTATATATAGAGACATATATGACATATATGTCATATATGTATATAGAGACACTATGAAAAATCTAAATTTAATTTATTTCAAAAATATTAGGTTTTAAAAAATTTTTTGATCTATATTGATCTATTTTTTTTAAATTTTCATAATATTATTTTTCGAAAATAATAAGCTGTATCATATTTATGTATTTTAATGATATTTTATTTAATGATTTTATATATTTATTATGAAATTTTATTTTATATATAAAATAAAATTCTATTGTCATAGTTTTTCTTTTGAATATTAATTATTCTTTTTCTCAAAATTACTTTAAATTAAGCATTTAAAAAATATTCAAAATGATTTTTAATGCTTGACAGATCAATTTTTTTTATGAAGATTCAATAAGCCAATTGATTGTTTTATTTGGTGTATTATAATTATAAAAGAACAATATATAATTTATTAATTTCTTAATATTAATAATTGATAAAGTTTGCAAAAATATGATCGAAAAAATCTAAGTGTCCTAATATTAATAAAAATATCTCAAATCTTAATCACAGAATAAAATATTACAAAATCACAAATAATTTATATTAAAATTCATATTCTATATATTTGAAGTTATTTATTAATTTTTTCATTTTATATATTCTATTTTAATTATATTTATTAGTTATTCATTTTTTTTATTTTATTCAATTACATTTTATTGACAAAAATATTTATAACTCTGTCGCGAGTTTTAAGTTTTAAATAATAAACTTCTTGCATAAAAAATTTTCAAAAGATGATATCTGGAAATATCGATTATTGAAATTAACGGGAAATAAATATGTTCGAATAATAAAATTTTTGAATAATGGAATAAAAACTTGTTCTATATTAAATTTCATATACTGTAAATCAAATGATACAAATAAACAAATAAATGCTATATAATGTTGATATAATTATTTTTTTATCTCAATATTGAAAAAATCACTGGTAAAAGACCATTATTTAAATCTAAATCATTATTTTTTGCCAACTCTATCGAAAAATATATCTGATGAATAACATGTTTTACATAATTTTTTATATTTTATATTACCAATTATGATAATTATGATAAATATGATAAATATGATGTAGTTTTGATAATTATGATAGAAGAAACTACATATGCAAATAACATTCTTCAATTTGCGACATATATGAATACAATCTAATAAAAAAACAAAATATAATTCTAATAATATAAAATAGCAAAATATAAAAATTCTAATAATATAAAATAGCATTTATTTTAGTAAAATAATTTTCATATGATTAGTAAGATTAACAAGAAATGAAATTAGTGCATATGTAATTTTTGTATATTTAATATAATTGTAGATTTGTTGCAAAAGATATGCTAAATTAATCAAATTCTCAGTTTTCTGGAATATATTTAAATTTCATTATTTTTACTATTTAACTATTATTTATTGCTATTTATTATTTACTAATTACTATTTAAATCTCATTATATATGAAACATTATATTTATTAAATTCTTTTATTTATGATATAAATATAAACTAGTATTTAATTTGTTTTTTGACAGAATATTTATTGAAATATAATATAAAATATTGAATTATAATATAAAAGCAGAAAAACATTTATACAACAAGAATTAAATTATAATTTAATTCGATTCCTTTATCAAATAAGTATATAGTTTTATAGTTTTACTAATAATTCGAAATATTCGATAAAAAAAAAAAAAAGATTCCAAATATACCGATCTTATTTATATTAATATCGTATGTAAGTAATATCGTATGTAGGTACACGTACACGTAAAAATATATTGTATATGTTAATGATTTTTCATAAACTTTATCAAATTAAAAAAAAAGTGTTTTGTAAATTAAAATTAATAATCTCTTTTTTAAAAGCTATAAATTACAATGTAAAATATTTTTAAAAAATATTATTTGCAGTAAAAGATCAAAGTTACATTGATGTTGTATATATTTGACTTTTTTTTATTATATCCAAATTCAATCACATTACAATCACAATATATTCTACATCCTTAAGATGAGTTTTAATTTAAAAATATGAATTCAGATGACACAATATTGTCAGTAATAAAATTAACATTGATCTAATTGACATTAAACATTTATGATGCTATTTCTTATATCTCGATCATACAATCGAGAAATTAAATAAAGAAAATTATGAATGCTGGAATTGAAGAATATACTAATGATTTATGATTATATATTAATGGATGTATTATTAAAATAGAAGTAATTGGTCACATAAGTAATTGGCATTCTAAAAAATAAAAAAAAATATAGAAATAAAAAAGTATTCTTAAAAAATTAGTAAAAATCAAATAAATAACAAATATAAAAAATACAATATGTTAAAAATGGCAAAATAAAAGAAATATTTATGAGTTAAAAAAAGAAAGAGCAAATGTGCAAATAGGAGAATATAAGTAAATTCATGAATATAACAGAAAAATTAAAAAAAGATATTAATAAATTCCTATTGATTTATGTTATTATGCTATTATATCATTTTTTCGAATATTTTTTAAAGTTTTTGTACAACTATACAATTTAAGAATGATCTATTAATAACAGATTTTTTATTTTCTCTAAAAGTAAAATTAGTAACTACTAAATAAACTATTATTAAATAAGAAAAATACAAATGCACAAGACGAAGTTAAAAATAATGCATTTTTAATAAGGAATAAAAAACAACAATGGAAACTCATATAGCAACTATAATAAAAATTCTAATATACAAAAATATGAAATAAAATGCAATATATGTGGTAGAAAAGAATCAAATATATTTGATTGAAAAAGAAGTAATCAAATCACCAAAAAAAAAAAAACAATGAATATAATTACATTAATTAAGTAATTAATTAAGCTTAAATAAAGATAAATAATTTTAATTATTGTTTAAACAATTGTGCTACATGCCATATAAAAATAGTAAATTTATCAAAATTAATCAACATATCAATACTATATATACAGCTTTCAAATAATCTATGTTATATGAAAGCATAGATGATATTAAATTAATTAAGTATTAAATTAAGTATTAGAAAAAATCTAATGATAGTTGATAAAATTAAATTACGTGATGCTATCATTTAAGATCTAATTTAAGACATAATTTAGTTTTTGTGTCACAAATAATAATATTTAATTTTAATAAAAATCATTACTTTTATTGACGATGTCACTAAATATATATATAATACTAAAAAATTTGAAGCATTTGAAGTACATTTAAAAATTATAAAGCCTGAGTTGAAAAAGAAATTAAAAAGCAAATAAAATTAGATCCGACAAAAAAATATATTTCATAAAAATTTAAAAAAATTTTTGAAATACGTGGTAGTAGGAGATAATTAGATATGAAACATATTCCTGAATAAAAGGGCATGGCTGAATAAATCAATAAAACTTTAATAGAAATAGTAAGATGCATAATATTATAATTAAAAAGCTACTTGAATATTGTAAACTGAAATAATAAATAAGTAAGTTAGAAATAGATGTTCAATTTCTGCATTAAACAATTTAATAAAGGCATATAGCAAAAGAAAGCCACATGTAGGATTTATGAAAACATTTGTATAAAAAACCATAGCATTAGAGAAAAAATGTTAAATAGAAAAATTTTAATCAAAATTTTATAAATCACATATAATGATTAGATATTCAAGTAAATCCAAGACAAATCTTATAGTATAAAATAAAAAGATAAAATATACTCTCCATAAAAAAGTTAGAACTTCGGTATTTCTATTCATTAAAAGAAATGAAAAAGTAGCTATAAATATTCTGCGTAAAAAAAATAATAATAAAAATCTATACCTAACAAAATATAAAAAAACTTAATTCCCTAACAAAATATAAAATAATGATAAAATAGTCTCAAAGAAGAAAAAAAAAGAAACAAGAAAAAAATATCAAAATGAGAAAAGGATTAGTAAAAAAATGTCGTAGCAGACTAAGAAAAATAAGAAAAATCTGGAAGATTATCGAAACTATTTCAAGTAGAATTTAAGAATCCATTAAGTCTAAGTGAAATTAAAAATAGAAATGACAAATAATTTTTATTATGTAATCATAGGTGCAGAATATGAATCATTAATGCAGAATGAAATATGAAAATAGTTTCAAGCCTTAAAAAAAAGGCTTTTTATTAAATAAATAGCTAAAATAAAATACTAAATAGCTAAAATATAAGGCAAAATAATTATATATATATGAATCTAGAGATAAATATAGACAAATACAAAAATCCAATGAACAAAAATATTTAAATTATGAGAAAGTATTTATCTCAGAAGCAAGATCCAAGATAATACAAGCAATTTTAGCTCTCTTAATTGAAAATAAAATATATATATATCAACTGGATATCATATTAACTTATTTTCAAGATTTAAAAAAAATCTATATGAAACAATCTGAACTATTTTCAATGAAAAGTAAGAATCAAGTCTTTTCTAAAAATCTTTATATAGATTAAAGCAATTTAATAGAGTATGATATGAAAAATTAAACATTTGATTATATATGAATGTATGAAAATCACATTTAATAAAATCTAAATATAATCGTATACCTGATAAATAATCAGAAAATTTTTAATTGTTTTTATCATGGATATGAAAAAAAGATTATAACTTCTTTTTTTATTTTCAAATTTAGACAAACTGCTATATTTGAACTAATTAATACTAACGTATCAGAAATAAATAAAACTTTGAAAGTAAAGCAAAATTCAAATATATTTTGATTATATTGCTTCAAATAAAAAAATATTTCCATAATTTATTATTTGTTAGATAATGGATCCTTTGAAGTATGTAGCAATAAATAATGAAAACTTTTTTATTGTTAAAGAAGTTATTATCAATTTATTTCGTTAAATAGATAAATTTTACTAAAATATAGTAAAAAAACAAATATTTCAGAATATACTATAATAATATAGTAACATAAGAATTATATTCATTTATTTCTTATTGAGCATTAATAATGCAAATTGATTTTTATATTTGTAATTTATGAAATTTTCATGTTTTTTTAATTTTATTTTTAAATAAATTTAATTATAAATTTTATTTTGATTATAACAATTATATTCTAGCAATATATTAAATACACATATATAATTCAATGAATTCAAAAAATCATAATCTAATTAAAATAATCGTATCTTAATTAATCTAATCATATCTATTATTCTATTATTGTTAAATTATTATTGCAATTTTATGCAAATACATATATTCGTATATATATATATATTGTATATATAATTACACATATAATTTCATTTTACAATATTTATTACATACAGGATAAAAATACAACAAAAAATATTTTCTTTTTGTTCATTTAATAATTTTTGAATAACGATCATTCTATGTTGCATACAAAGTGCATATTATTCGGAATCTCTTCTATATATCTATTTATATAAATTAAATAAATTAGAATTAAAAAAGTAAATACTTTTTTAAGTAATTACCGATTTTTTTATTATTAAATCTACTAAAAAGATTATATTTATAAAAAAAATCAATTAAGAGTTCAAAGTTATTTATTTTTCTCTATTTTAGTAAAAACCTTTAAATTTCATTCCATAATCAAAAATAATTAGAAACACAATTAATCAAACATAAAATATGTTCACCATGTAATAAATATATGTGATCGCTAAAATTGCCTGGAAGTTTGAAAAGTATGACGGCCTTGAAGATGAATAATTAACAAGTTACACAGAAATGGAAAGCCATCAAGATGGCCACGAAAGTCTCTCGAGCAGAATTGGAAACAACACCTGGCTAATGAATTGTGTAATATCAGTTTATTAACGGAATACTAATTGGAAGAAGTATTGCATATGTATTATATATGTATTTACATATATAATAGTTATCACTAAATTACGTGCGAACAATGAGGCCATGATATAATATTGATACCGTTAATATTTGAACTATTTGAAAAAAATTCTCACTTTTTACAGTTTCTCTTATATAACATAATTTATAATTTCATCTATATTATCCTTCTTATATCAATTAAAATATTATATTTAATATTTTAAAGCATTATTATTAAAACCATTTTACTTTTCTTTTTAAGATAAGTAACTTTGATTGTTTTTTTATCTGTACAGAATTCATATGAGTTTTCTAATTTTACTTAAAAGATAAAAGATACATGATTAAATATAATAAAATAATAAAAAACAAAAAAAATATTAGATAAAATATTTTAACTAAAAATTATAATATGATAATAATTAATTAATTTTTAAAAATTAAAAATTATTTAATAAAAATTATTATAATAGTTTTTGACAATCAATTTATCAATCAATTTATCAGACGTACTTTTGTAATAAATATTCGATTATATATATATTATTATATATATATATATATATTATATACATATAATAATAAATAATTTTATATTATATTTATATTTACAGGATGTCTTAATTGATTTTGTTATCTTAATTTTATCATTATTATTATTTGCTGTGAAAAATATTTCAGATAATATTTTATAATATTATCTGAAATAACATAAATATAATAATAATTGTACAATAATTTAATAATAAAATGATTATTGATTATCAATTATTATTAAGTTCAAAATTTGATTATATATATCTTAAATTGATAATCAGATTGTTTAATTTTTACAGATTTCATGAGGCCAATTATTTACAAAATAATAAAAATATTTATTTATGAATACAAGTAACATTTATTTAAATTAATTTAAAAATAATGTATATAAAGTTCGAATATCCGTATAAAGTTCTTATTTTCTTATCGAAAGAGTTCATGATGTGTTAAAGCCATAAGTTCTTGTATATTTATTTTATCCGTTCTGCTTTTACTAGTAATGAGCAAAATTTAATAGTTGAAGTTACTTTGATAAATTACTTCAATAATTTATTGTTCAACATAATAATAATCACAAATAATAATAATTGTAGTGCCAAGCGGCCAAGATTAAATGAAAAGCGGATCTACTATAATAACTATAAATAAATATTATTTAAGTATTTTAATAAGTAATTATTTAAAGTAACTCTTTATTCGAAATTTTTAGCTAGTTAATTTTTTAAGTTAAAAATTAACACACAACTTTGTTAATTTAAATAGTGTATATTTAAATAGTATATATTTAATTATATTGAACTTTGTCTATTACCGATCTTATTTGGTTTTTTTATATTTTTTTATGTTAGATTCTAATGTCTAGTCAGATTCTTCTTGCACTAAAAAAAATTTAGTTTTAATGAAAAAAATCTGGGTCTAAGAATACATTCAAAATTTAGTTTCAATGGAAAAAATCTGAGTCTAAGAATACATTCAAGTTATTTCTAGTTCTATCTATAGAATAGGATTAGAAAAAGTTTCGTACGTAAATTAATCACGTTTATCATTTTTTATGTTTTATATTATCCAATGCTTAAATTTTTCAAATCTCTAATTTTAAGAGTAAGATTACAATATTGAATAGGAATATCAAAGATTTCAATTTCCTGTTAACAATTAAATAAAAATTTAAAAAATTAAATAAAAATGTTATTAAAAATCAAATATCAAAAATTTTCAAAAATAACAGATTTCCAATAGTATTGTTAAGTATTATTGTAAGTTTAAAAATGTGGCCAGAAAAATTATTATTATTTAATTATTTAAATTAATTAGGAAATAAATCTGCTCTGATAATCGATTTGGAAGAATTAAATTTATCGATACAATATGGAACAAACGAAAATTAAATAATTTTCAAATATAGATTTATTATATTTAATAGAAGAAAAATATCAGAAAAAATAAATTAATCATTTAGATAACATTATAAAATACATCTTTCAAAATATTAATATGTTAGTTTATGAATTTGAATAATCGATTATTTAAATTAAATAACTAAATTTCGAATAATCAATATTCTATACTAAATATATTAAAAAACTAATAGATATAAAACTAGAAAGAAGAATTTTTTTTTAAATATTTCATTTTCATTTTAATACATCTATAAATAATAATTTAAGTTCTGAAATGTTAAAATTCATCATATAATTCGATTAATTATATCCGTTTTAAATTGATAATTAGAATTCATAATCAATCCTTCCCTTCCAAAAAAATTCATTATATTAATATTTTGTATTATAATAATAATTGTATTATAGTTATAATAATAAATAATAATAAAATTCATTACCTTTATATTACAAAAAATATTATTTTTTTATAAGAAATTTAATTATACTTTATTTCAAATATAATAATATAACCTATCGCACTATTAGAACTTATATGAAAACAAATATATTCGGATATATACATATATATTCGGATAATAAAATTTTTGAATAATAGAATAAAAACTTTTCCTATATTAAATTTCATATATTGTAAATCGAATAATATAAACAAACGATTAATTTTTATAATATATTAATCTTTATATAATACCGATAAATTTTATATGTACATTGAAGAAGTTGCTATTAAAGAATAATATTTAAATCATTATTTTTTATTAATGTTAAAATCAATTGATAAAAATCGAGACTAATTTATAAAGCAAAATAATTTGAATTTTATTTTTCAATAGTTTTAGTATTTTCAACAGAAGATTTTTAGATTTAAAACAATTTAGATTTTTTAGCACTAATTTATGAATGGATACAATTCCCTCATATTATTCTAAACTCTCTAAGAAACTAAAATAATTATTTCATAAATCACATTTGCACGTTTTGCAATCAACTATCAGAAAAATTATTGGAAAAATCCTGATCCTTGATCTTATAAGAATTCATGAAAAATATCTTCTAACACGATTATTGTTTCTTTTTTACATTTTAATTGCATTTTCTCCAAAAATAATTATTGGAAAGAGAATTAAAATTCGACAATTTCGAGAAATGAAAATTTGGCCTGAAGCCACGAAAATCAGTCAGATTGCATTTAATTCGGATCAAATCGTAGTGAGACCTCACAGAATTTCGATTAAAATCGATAAATTAAAATTTGTCATCACATTTAGTTAACAATCAGATATTTAATCGTCCCAGAAATCACTCAGATCGCAATTAGTTATTGCAAAAATTAAAAATTATAAGTCAGTTAGATATCAGTTAGAAAGCAGTGAGAATTCAGTCGTCAATCAACCGCAAAACATTTAAAATCAATCATCATTAAGCTCACTTAAAGTTCATCATATGAACAATTGTATAATCTCATAATCGTGGAAACTTCTTTTGAACTTCTAACGCAGCTATCAGTATAGAAAACTACATCGAACTTTCGATTCAACACAATATAATAGTTTTAAATATCTTATGACGACAATTAACTTTCAATATAATTGATTTTTCATTTATATAATTTCTATTTTCTTTATTATTCTTTCATATAATTCCGTAAGCGAATTTCTATTTTTTAACAGAAATGAAAACTCAATTGAAAATATTAGTCAACCAACATTGCTCAATCAAAGAATCGCTGACAAAATTTAAGAAATTCTTCGCAGAGTCTGGCAATCGATTCTGGCGGAAAAAAGTGGTATAAGACGCACGTCTCTTATATGATAAAAAAATAATGCATGGAATAAGACAGAATTGTCATAAACATTGAACTAAAATTATTACACGCAGATTATGATAATAATTTTGAAAATACGTCTAGTGCAATTATCTTATAAGATTTAATGCAGAATACATGCATATATTAATAAATAAAAAAAAGTCTTCTTTCGATTATTAAAATCGATTGTCTTCCGCAATAACAATTTTACGGCAAATAAAATTATCAACATTCAATGAAACTTTCAAAGATTGAATCAATTTCAGAGAATTTCATCTTTATCTCATTGGTTCAAAATAATAAATTTTGCAAACATTTCATTATTTATTAGGCGACTCTAAGGAATCATGTTGTTCACACAATTTAATCTTTGGGTATATCCGAAACAAACTATATATAGAATCTGAGAGAGTCTACAATATAAGAGGGCCATTGTCATTAATGGATGTACTTTTAGATTTGTTATCGATTTTTAAAAATTGATTCTATATCGTATTGAAAGAATTTATTGATAAATTGAATAATCATTCCGTTTTGAGGAAATTAAGTAGTAAAATTGAGAAATTTTTGTATTAGAAATTCTTTTGAAAAAATTAAATGATAAATAAGAAAAACGGATATTAATTTTAATGTATGTAAACTTATATTAAAAAACTTCCACAATCTCTTAGAGAATCAAGCGAAAATTTCGCAGCGAATAGTCAACAATAAACCTCGGTGATAACTAATCCAATAGATATAACCACAAGAATTGACATGGACAAATAAATTGTAAAAATTTGGATATATTTTGAATATAAAACGCGCAAATAAGCCGAAAGAATTTCATGAGAAATTAACTAAATAATTAAAATTATTAGATTAAATGGTATTATTAGAATAAATTAGTAGTTAAATATGTTTATAATCTAATATCAGAAAAGATATTCTATTATCTTCCAAATACTTATTTATTAAAATTACGATAAGATATAAGCATATTAGATTATATATAATAATATTATATAGAATCCCAAGTATGAATAGCAATTGCGTACGCAATATTAGCTCATAATCTTTGATTTTTTACGAATTTTGATTTATTTACCAATTATAACTAAAGAAAATAATTTTTTTTCAATATTTATTAATTATATCGTCCAGTACTATCTTTCTGTAAAATCAAATTTGATTTATCATAATATTTTTTTAGTTTATTGAGATCGTTTTAGATTTATTCTATTTTTAAAACAAATAAATAAATAAAATAAATAAATATTTATTAAAAAATAATTTGTCTTAATTTTTGAAAAAACCATAAATATACGATTTTGTTTATCTTCTATTTAATGAAGATAAGCTTGAATTTTTGTCTTCAGTAGATTGAAAATAGATTAAAATTTCAAATTGTGTTTGAGCAAAAAAAAAAATTCTAGGATGATAAATCAAATTTGATTTTATAGAAGAAGAATAACATTATATGATATATAATTGACAGAAATATTGAAAAAAAAATTATTTTTTTTATTATATCTTATAAATATAACCAAAATTTGCAAAATCAAATTTATTTTAACATATAAACAATTTTTACAGCTGAATTCAAATTTAATTTATAAAAATATATAAGAAATCGTTTTAAATAATAAATGTTATATTTTAAATAAATCTATCTTATTATTTTATCATAATCATTTTTCACATAAAATGTAAAAAAATAAACTACAATTGATTTCATTATTATTATTAAAAATAGAATACTTTATATATATAATTTATAATATTATATTATATTAATTTATAATTTATAATAATTATATGTAGTTTATGTAGATGTACATAAAATTTAGATATATATTTCAAAAAACATTAAAAAACGTAGAATATCATATTTTACCGCGAAATGTATTTTATTTGGTTTTGATAATACAAAAAAATGTTTTAAATAAAAAATATATTTTTTCCATAAAGTCATAAATGTGAAATAGATAGAATATATCATTTAATTTTTAAGTAAAATATTTTTTCTTGATTTTATTATCAAAATCAAATGAGATTTATTCAAAATGATTAAATTATGAAATGATTAAATTTATATTTAAATGAAAGGAAGCTAATCATATAAATGATAAGTCAATAAATAGATATTATTATTGTTATTCTATATATTATTATTATTGATATTCTAATATATTATTATTGATATATTATTATTGATATATATTATATATATATTATTATTGATATTCTATAATATTTGAAAATTGATAATTAAAATCTTAATGTAATCTTAATAATTAAAAAATTAATAATTTTATCTTTAACTTAACATTAATAAGTAATTATTAATACATTTGATGATTTAGACAAGAAATATTTTGTTTCTATTCGCTTATCTATCTTGTACATTTTAAGTAATCATTTAATGAACAACTAATAATAAATATCTCAGTAAAATATGCAAGTAAATAAAATTATATAACAAATATTAATTGTTACAATATTAAACAATATTAAATTGAATATTTTATTTATTTCAATCTTTTCAATAATTAAAATTTTATATGTATCTATGTTTTACTAAAATAATTTAAATAGAAAAATATGAAAACAGTATCCAATATTGAAAAAACTTTTATGAAAATTTTTGAATGAAAAAATTGAATGAAAAAATATTTATCGAAAAATAAAAATTAATTTCCAAGTTATCCAACATATTAAAATATGTTAATACTGTTATAAGAGCACATTTGACTTATTAAATTATTAGTAATAAAAAAATAAATTTAATTACTTCTTATTATTAATTAATTATTTATAAATTGTGTATTTATAATTATTTATAAAATGTATTTTTTGATCTATCATATTAAGTAATATATAAGATTTATACTTATTTATTTTACTAAGATTTATATATTACTTATATTTACTATTATGATATAATTAATAACTTTATAATTTCTTTAAATAATTGTTAAGATTAAAAAAATGTTTGCACTTTTAATTTTATTGTATTATATTATTAATTTTAATTAAATTGTATTGAGTTTTTTTTTAATATAATTGAGAAAATCTTGAAATTTAGTAATTATATTAGTAATTTGTATTAAATTATAAAAATATTGAACAATAAAAATAAGAAATCAATCAAATAAATATGTGCAAGTATCGAAATTTCGATTTCATCATTATATCGGATTGTAAGAGATATATAAGTTTATAAAAATAATATAATGATAAATATAATTCTTTTTCATGGTTTTAATTTTTACTTTATTAATATTTCTTATCTTAATACTTGAAAATAGATAGATAGAAATTAAAACTGAAAAAAAAAACTAAAGTACTTATATTATTTTCATTATTTTAATTTAAGTTAAAATAATTGGTGTTATTTCATATTATATTTTTCTTTCTTTTTTCACTAAAAATTTTTCTCATAAAATTGAGTTAAATTAATTAAAATTGAGTAGATTATTTTTAAGTCAAAAGTTTGACAATGATAGATAATTTTTTTTCGAATTCTTTCCGTCAATAAAAAAAATAATATAGTAAAAACTTCAGAAATATATTTATGCTTGATTATAATCGTGATGTAAAATTGTTAAAATATGTTTAAAAACGTAAAAAATATTAATTTAAAATTTTTTAAATTTTCATTTAAAAAATTTAACATATGTTTCCATGCAGAAAAAAATTATTATGAATAATTATTTTGAGAAAAATAAATATTATTATTTTTTTTATCATCTAATTTCTTTCGTTAAAATTATTATATATATTATATAAATTCTCTTGATTTCTCTTAAAATATTAATCCTTTAATACACATTTTTTTTCACAATTTAATCACATTTGACAATTTATTAATACTTATTCTTGTTTAATAAATTTTTTTTAAAAATTGATATT
>NW_006263893.1:428-1650 GCF_000469605.1 Apis dorsata | reverse complement strand
AATATATATATATAATATTATATAATATTATATAATATTATTTTTTAAACTAATTTTCCTATATAAAATCTTTTATCGAAGATACTATAGAAATATATTATAAGACAATGTAGAGATATAATTTAATTCTATTAATGGTAAGCATTTTATTACTATAAATAGAAAATATAAGTGAAAGTAAATTATAAAAATGATTCTAATAAAATTGCATATAAAATAAATTTCTTAAAGTATATAATTCAATAGACAATTTGATAAAGGAATATTGATTGCTAAAAAATATCAAACACGAAGTTTTCATAAATAATATAAATTTTTTCTTCAATTTTTGATAGATTTTTTATTTTTCTACAAATATTTCATTTAATTTGTATCCAGAAATTAAGATTATTTTTATCTATTTTTTCAAAATAAGCTTTATTTAATATTGAAATGTATTTTCGTTTATATTTAACTTATCTTTCGTTTATTTTTATTTTTTTGTTTTTTGTTATATTTAATTGATTTCAATATTTTCAAGTTTCAAAAGAATTCTGATATCGAAACAAAATTAATTTAAAAAAATTTATCGTACATTATTCTAAAATTATTTTGAACATTTCAGAAAAATTTAAAAAATTTTTAACATTTCTTATTATTATTAATCTTAAATGCAAATATAATTTTAAAATATTTTTTTTATAATTTTCAATATATTAGATTAATAGTACTTTTGTGAATATTAAAAATATATTTATTATACAAATAATAGAATTATATTATGAAAATAATTATGGAAATTATATAGATTTTGTATATATATTTACTTGTACTTTACTATATTTACTATATATGATTTACTATATAATGACAATAGATTCAAAATATGAATCGAAATGGTCAAATTTTCTTATTTCATTTTTTATTTTAAAGTAATTAAAAGAAAAAAAAAATTATATCGGAAATATTTTAAAAATATTCTAAATATTGTAAAAGTCTTTGATCGAATATATAATATTTCAAATATCAGATATTCAATACGTTGTTATGTTATTTTGGCAAATTTTTAAGTTTAAACAAAATTGATCATTAAAAAATATTATAAATATTTTAAAATTTTTATATTTAAAAATTTTTATATAAAATTTTATCTCATTTTTATAGTTTAATATTTAAAAAAAAAAGATAATTAAAGCAATTTTTTTGTACGAATACATCCATCAATATTTTGAATGACTTAAAT
>NW_006263893.1:0-417 GCF_000469605.1 Apis dorsata | reverse complement strand
CAGAAAAAATATCTCTTTTAAATGCATTATAATTAATCTAATAACAATTATATTTTATAAATTTTCTTTTAAAATAATATTAATTTTTACAATAATTTTAAGATATCTTTAATTCACAATTAAATAATCATTTTTAATAATCATTCCAAAAAAATTATCTAAATTAAAATTGAATTAAACAAAATATAGTATATATGAAAAAATAAAAAAATAATTTTAGATGTGAAAAGAATAATCAATTATTTTCGATCAGATATATGAAAATCATTGAATAAAATTCTATTTGATTTTTTAATAAAATATTTTTTATTTTAAACATTTAACAATATGTAGGTATATATTTTAAAAAAAATAATATATCATTAATAAAATAAAAATTTGAAAAGATAGATATATATATAAATATATAGTTTATTA